>NC_091950.1:408264620-408337120 GCF_031021105.1 Erythrolamprus reginae
CATGAGGCTGTCAATTGTTAGTCTCATGTTCTAGACTAGACTGGACAAGACTAGACTAGACTAGAATAGAATAGACTGGACTGGACTGGAAAGGAATGGAATGGAATTGAATTGAATTGAATTCTGTATTGGCCAAGTGTGATTGGACACACAAGGAATTTGTCTTTGGTGCATATGCCCTCAATGTACATAAAACAAAATACTGTATACATTTGTCATGGGGTCAAATAAGTAATGAACAAACAGTCAATATTATGAGCCACTACACCCTAGGGATGTGTTAGTGCAGTGATGGCGAACCTTTTTTTCCTTGGGTACCGAAAGAGCATACGCACGCACTATTGCGCATGCACAAGTACCCACGCCTATAATTCAATGCCTGGGGAGTGTGAAAACAGCTTCCCCTACCCCACCCTCGGAGGCCCTCTGGGGTGTTTTCCAACTTCTGGTGGGTCCAGTAGGCTAGTGTTTCACCCGCCCCAGGCTGTCAATTCTGGAGCTGGGGGATGGTAAAAATGGCCCCCTCCCCGAGGCTCTCTGGAAGCACAAAATACCCTCCCAGAGTCTTTGTGCAAGCCAAAAATCACAAAGTATGTGGCCAGCACACACATGCACATTGGAGCTGAGCTAAGGCAATGGATCACTGTACCAGCAGATATGGTTCTGCCTGCCATCTGTGCCATAGGTTAGCCATCACTGATCTAGGTCCTCATTTTACCCACCTGGGAAGGATGGAAGGCTGAGTCAACCTTGAGCCTGGTGAGATTCAAACTGCCAAATTGCAGGCAGGCAGCAGAAGTAGCCTGCAGTATTGCATAATAATCACTGTGCCACCATGGCTCATGGATAGCTTAAGACTGCAGCTTTGAGTGAAGGTTTCAGATTAGAAGACCACCATGGTCTCTTACAGCCCTATGAGTCCATGCATTGTTTGTTTATGCATTTTCATTTTCATTCGCTTTTAATTTGTCGTTCGATGGCATCAACACTCATACATCTCCCAACCTCGCAAGACACCTGAAGCCAATAAACTTTCCCACTTCCCCTTCATACACATTCCAGGGAAAGATTTGTTCCAAGACTCGCAGAAGCCCTCATCAGTAGAATAGAAGGAACATGCAGAAGTTTGTTCTTGGTGGCTGTTGGCATCCAACATCAGAGATGCCTGCATACGGGGACGCCCCCTTTGCATCCTTTCTCGCCGTGATGAAAACTGTGTTCTTATTCTGGCTGCATCGTTTGGCTTGTTACTGAGCACATGCTTTGCAGATTAGCCTGTTTGTACAGCCAATTGAACATGTGCTCCATTAAAAATTAAAGCATCCTGTTTTGAGAATGGTACAGGAGACATCAGCTGCCATCGTGCAGCAGACACGGGAAGCCCCTTGAGCCCATTATCATAGGTTACAGCAAATGTTAAGCTGTGCCAACACCATTCAATAATGCAGTTCGTGAAGATGGCTGCTACTACATCTACTCACAGATGTGGCCTCCCGTCCCTGAGGTTGCAGTATCACAGGAGTTGTCGGGAACCATCAGATTTGATGCTGACTGGAGCAATCACCATTTGTGTCTGGGAGGGAGGGGGGGATTTTTATTTATTTATATTTTTTTGGCCTGATGTACCAGCTAAAGGAGAAATAACAATGCTGTGTAAACGCAATCTCCTATGCTTGACAAAAAAATAAAAAAAATGACTTACAAGAGCTGCAAAAACATTCTTAAATAAAAAGAAAACAAATACAGTGGTACCTCTGCTTATGAACTTAATTCGTTCCATGACCAGGTTCTTAAGTAGAAAAATTTGTAAGAAGAAGCAATTTTTCTCATAGGAATCAATGTAAAAGCAAATAATGTGTGCTATTGGGGAAACCACAGTTTCCTTCCAGGAGATTCCTAGAGAGACCCCATGGAGGCTTCTCCCTGCCTTTTCCTGCCCTGTTTCCTCCCTGGAGATTCCTAGAGAGGCCCCACGGAGGCTTCTCTCTGCCTTTTCTGGCCCTGTTTCCTCCCAGGAGATTCCTAGAGAGGCCCCTTGGAGGCTTCTCCCTGCCTTTTCCGGTTACAGTTTCGGAGGCTCGGGTTTGTAAGTGGAAAATGGTTCTTGAGAAGAGGCAAAAAAATCTTGAACACCTGGTTCTTATCTAGAAAAGTAGAGGTGTTTGTAGGTAGAGGTGTTTTTAGATAGAGGTACCCCTGTAACAAGGAGTATGTATAATTTATCAAAAATAAGGGAATCTTTGGAGGAGTTGTTCATGAAATTTACCAGAATAAGTGACTTGTGGAAGATGGTAGAAATTTGTCCTGAGATAAAGAATAATAATTTCTGCTAGAGGCAAGATCCTGTATCAAAACATCATTACCCCCCTCCACCTTTATAGTTAGTTATTCAATCAATTATTAAAGGGAATAGGAGGAATCCATTCTGGAGATGGTTGAGTTTCACAAAACTGGTTGGAGATAGGAATATTGTTCCATAAGAACAGTCAAGTCTAGGTCAACAAGTCTGGGACAACCCAGACTTTTTTCAAGAGGCAACTGGACTTTCTTGTTTGTTTGTTTGTTTGTTTGTTTTTATTTGAGGACGTTTCGCTTCTCATCCAAGGAGCTTGCTCAGCTCTGACAGAATAGTAGGGAAGTGAAATGTCTTCAAAGCAAAAACAAGAAAGTCCAGTTACCTGCTGAAAAAACACTTTTGGGACATTACCTCCTAAATGACTAAGAATCTCTGGAATGAAAACAGAGAAGTTGGTGCTGAAATCAGCACCATGGATAGTTCCAGGTGACAAAACGTCCTGAAACTATGGCCTAGGATAGCAGGAGAATATTGTTTCAGCAGCAAATTACAAGCAATCTCCAATTTATGGCCACAATTGACTGTTGAGTAGGACCAGGATGTGACTATGCCCAATTTTGCAACTTTTTTGGTGGCAGTCATAAATATTGGTTTTCGGGGGGGGTGTTGTCATAAATTGTGGTCATGTGACTGGGATTCCGCAAATGGTTATAAAGATGGACCAGTATATATGGGATTTTAGTAGTAACTTTTAATTAATTAGATTTGTTGTCGTGTTGTTTTTTGTATTCTGTGAGCCGCCCCAAGTCTTTGGAGAAGGGCGGCATACAAATCTAAATAATAATAATAATAATAATAATAATAATAATAATAATAATAATAATAATGATGATGATGTTATGTTTGTTGTTGTTGTTGTTGTTGTTGTTATTATTATTATTATTATTATTATTATTATTATTATTATTAATCAGATTATAATAAGTTGCCAGGTACCAAAAAATGTGGCTATGTGAGTGGGGGCAGCTATCAGAACATAAAATTTGGGTTGTAAGTGGTTTTGGGGGAATTCATCATAACTCCAGAAATCACTATGACTGAGAATCTCTATAGACATTCCTTATATTTATGATTGCATATTGGTTCAGCTGGCATTAAGGATGCCCTCTCCCAAAGGGAAATGTGTTCAGCAGAGCAATTCAATCCGACGACCAACAGGCATGAGAGAACTGGGAGCATTTCACTCCTGGTAATGGAGGGAGAGAAAGAGAGTGAAAAAGAAAGAAAGAAAAAAGCACACAGGGAGAGAGAGAAAGAGGGAGGGAGAGAGAAAGAGTTATAGGGAGAGAGAAAGAAAAGAGCACAGAGAGAGAGGGAGAGAAAGAAATAGAGAAGGGTGTGTTTGTGAGAAAGAGAATGAAGGGAGATTATATATATATATATATATGTATGTATGTATGTATGTATGTATGTATGTATGTATATATATTTCAGTATTGGACCTCACAGATTATGCTAGGTTAGTGCAACCTGCTAATGTTAAAGAAAGCCAAACTCACACTCTGGGTATCGGAGCACAGCATGGAAACACCAACCTCCATTTGCAATTTTCATTCCAAGTAGAGGAGAAAGAGTACATCATATGTTCTGAGAGATGTTGTAGAAGTCTGTGTCCTAAACAGTTGATTCATCAGAGTAAGAGAACTTCTCCCCTTCCCTCTGCAATGATTCAGCAATGAAATTGCAGCCTGCAGTTAGTATTTGATGCTGCCATTACATCAGCTTCTCTTGGATTGTCCTGCTGAACGCATTTCCATTTGGGAGAGGGCATCCTTAGTGCCAGCTGAATCAATATGCAATCATAAATGTAAGGAATGTCTATAGAGATTCTCAGACATCCAGGTCATGGTTGTTGTCCCCAGGATGCTTTTCCAAAAAGGCAACTGGATATTCTTGGGTTGTTGGTTTTGTTTTTTGTTTTGTTTGTTTTTGCCTTGAAAATATTTCATTTCTCATCCATGAAGCTTCTTCAATTCACTTACAGAACTGAAGAAGCTTCTTGGATGAGAAGCAAAATGTTTTTCAAGGGGGAAATAAATCCAAGAAAATCCAGCTGCTTTTTGAAAAACACCTTTGGGATAATACAAGGAATGATATAGAGTAGAGGAGAATAGAATAGAATAGAATAGAATAGAATAACAGAGTTGGAAGGGACCTTGGAGGTCTTCTAGTCCAAACCCCTGCTTAGGCAGGAAACCCTACAACACTTCAGACAAATAGTTATTCAACATCTTCTTTAAAACTTCCAGTGTTGGAGCATTCACAACTTCTGGAGGCAAGCCGTTCCACTGATCAATTGTTCTAATTGTCAAGAAATTTCTCCTTAGTTCAAAGTTGCTCCTCTCCTTGTTTAGTTTCCACCCATTGCTTCTTGTTCTACCCCCAGATGCTTTGGGGAATAGTTTGATTCTGTCTTCTTTGTGTCCTGACTATTGGACCATTGCTATCATGTCTCTCCTAGTCCTTCTTTTCATTAAACTAGACATATCCAATTCTAGCAACCATTCTTCATATGTTTTAGTCTCCAGTCCCCTATCTGGTTGAGAATTGGCTAGGTGTGCCAAAGAATGGGACAGATCTGACTGAGTTCTCCTTGCCTGAGTTGTTAGAATAGAATAATAGCAATAGCATTTAGATTTATATACCACTTCACAATGTTCTACAGCCCTCTCTAAGTGGTTTACAAAGAGTAAGCATATTGCCCCCAATAATCTGGGTCCAAATTTTACCAACCTTGGAAGGATGGAAGGCTGAGTCAACTTTGAGCCTACTGAGATTCTATCTGGCAAACTACTGGCAGCTAGTTATGAGCAGACGTAGCGCACAGTACTGCACTCTAACCATTGTGACACAGAGGGACAGTTGAGGACAAGTGGGAGAGAATGGAAATAGGGAGTCACATTTAATTTACTGAACATCTGTCTCTCCAGAAAACCAGTCCATTCCCTAATACATGGACTGGATTATATAGACAGAAATAGAGAGTTTGCAGGTTTACTGCCCACTTGCATTTTGTGTGTGTGTGTGTGTGTTTCATTTTGCATAAGATTGTAATGAAACGTGCCCCTGCAAGAGCAGAGGTGGCAACACAGAGATTTCCCACCTGTCTGGATTAAAAAGTAGCCCAAAGCTTAATATGGGAAAGGGCAATAGGTTCAGGGTAGCTACACCCTAGAACAGTGATCATGTGAAATATTAGTACTGCTTTATAATAGCAATAGCAATATCATTTAGACTTATATACTGCTTCACAGTGCTTTACAGCCCTCTCTAAGCAGTTTACAGAGAGTAAGCATGTTGCCCTTAACAATCTGGGTCCTCATTTTACCAACCTTGGAAGGAAATAGTAAGGTCTAGTAAGACCACACCTGGGATACTGCAACCAATTTTGGTCACCATACTACAAAAGAGATGTTGAGACTTTGGAAAAAGTTCTGAGAAGAGCAACTAAGATGGTCAAAGGCTTGGAGTCTAAAGCATATGAAGAAAGGCTGCAGGATTTGGGTTTGATTAGTCTAAAGAAAAGAAGAATTAGGGGTGACATGATTGCAGTATTCCTGTATCTTAGGGGCTATCACAAGGAAGAGGTGGTCAAATTTATTTTCCAAAGCACTAGAAGGCAGGACAAGAAAGGACAGTTGGAAACTAATCAAGGAGAGAAGCAACAACAACAACAACAACAATAATAAAAAATTATTAGATTTGTATGTCGCCTCTCTCCGCAGACTCGGGGTGGCTGGAACAACATGGAATTAAGAAGAAACTTCCTAACAGTGAGGACACTGACCAGTGTAACAACTTGTATCCAGAAATCATGGGCGCTCCATCCCTGGAGGTCCTTAAGAAACATAGAAACATAGAAGACTGACGGCAGAAAAAGACCTCATGGTCCATCTAGTCTGCCCTTATACTATTTCCTGTATTTTATCTTACAATGGATATATGTTTATCCCAGGCATAAATTCAGGTTTAAATTCAGTTACTGTGGATTTACCAACCACGTCTGCTGGAAGTTTGTTCCAAGGATCTACTACTCTTTCAGTGAAATAACATTTTCTCATGTTGCTTTTGATCTTTCTCCCAACTAACTTCAGATTGTGTCCCCTTGTTCTTGTGTTCACTTTCCTATTAAAAACACTTCCCTCCTGGACCTTATTTAACCCTTTAACATATTTAAATGTTTCGATCATGTCCCCCCTTTTCCTTCTGTCCTCCAGACTATACAGATTGAGAAGAGTCTAGACAGTCATTTACTTGAAATGGTATAGGTTCTCCTGCTTCTCCAAGGTCCCTTCAAGCTCATTCTATTCTATATTTCTTTTCCTACAAGATATGTGGACTTCAACTGCCAGAATAAACCAGCCAGCAATGTATTCTGGGAGTTGAAGTCCACACATCTTAAAATGGTTGAGATTGGAAACACTACCCTAGAACTTCTCAGGATATATCTAATAGATAAGAAGGTTATAGCTTTAGTTTGGCAAGATTCTGTCCATTAGGTGTAAGCAAATAAAGGATTGGACTCCATTAGATCTGCATCATCACTGGGCTTGGGCTTCACAGAGATGCTTTTACTGCAGGATGTGTCAGGGAGCTGTTTTCTGGAATAGTATTTCATTGGGTTTTTTTGAGGGGCAGCTGTTTCTTCAGAAATTGCTGCTCCGAGTCCTTGGAGAGGGGAGGCATACAAATCTAATAAATAAATAATATATATTTTTTAAAAAAATTAAAAAATGTAAAGTCTCTGTTTGGCAAATGTATGTAAAATGCGTAGAAAATTCTGATGATTTTTGAAAGCAGAAAAAATATATTGGTTTAATACTGACTATTAAGGAAAATTTCATACAAAAGCTGTGCAGGTTACGGGAAACTGTGGATGAAAGAAAATACTGCAATTTTGTTATAGGGGGGAAAATGACAAAAGATTGACCAGAATAGAATCTCACTAAAACGGAGAGAAAAATAGCAACCAATACGAACAACCCTTTTAAGCTTAGAACTGTGCGTTAGAAATGGAGAAGCGATGGTCTTTGAATCCAGGACCTCCACTATCTTTCTGCTTGAAATGTATTCACGAGCGTAATTGCTAGGCCTGATTTATTTTCCCTACCTTGAATCTTACCACTGCTTAGCTGGCTGACTTTCCAACAGGCCAGCTGGAGATAATAGCCTCCTTTTTTTTTTTTTTTTTTTTTGCAAACCTTTCTGTGCTACTTTCAGCAAATAACCTTTGAAATAGATTTTGGAATCATTTATCTCGTACAAATGTATGACAGCAGGGTGCAAGCGAGTAAAGGTTGAATGGCTTTCTGCTTCTCTACTCTCCTGCTTTATCTTCAAAAGCTCAACTCTCTCGGTACATCCAGAATCTGCAAGACTGAGAGCTGATCAAGGGTGGCTATTTTTTTATTTTTAAAAATATTAACCTCCTTCCAAGAAGGAAGGAAATTGCTTCCCCGCAAAGACGGGGTAAAGATCTTTCTTTCTTTTCTGCCAGATGGAGAGGGGATGAGTAGGACACGTTTAACCAGCCTGCCCGTGTGTTGGGGATGGTCTCCGTCATCCTTCCATCGATCCTTTCTTGCCAGCCAGCTTAACATTGCAACCCATCACTCCGTGTGTTGCATTTGCTGTCTTCTGCTGTCAGTTCCAATAAAGGCAAGTTGGTCAGCGCCAATTCCCTAGAAGTGCCGCGCGGTGCTTTGTGAACTACATGCGCCTAAGGCACCTCATACATGATTTAACGTGCTTTGGAAATGTCAATAGGTGGGGGAAAGCAGGCATCCCCTCGTTGGCTTTCTCCAATCCCTCTTTGGCGCGCCTGTCAATTTTGCATTAATGCCGCGGTGGCTTTTTTATTATTATTGTTGTTGTTATTACTATCAAGGGCTGTCCAGTTTGACACCTGTCTGATTGGCAGGGGTTGGGTCGGCCCTGACTTTGGAGTGTACGTCAAGCTATTGCTAGGAGCAAAATATTGTCAGATTTCAAAAGTGGGCCCAGCAGCCGGCGAGTTGTTTTATTTTGAAGATTGTGGCTCCCGGAAAAAATCCCTGCTGAGAGTCTTTGGGCACAACTTGTAAACATTGTTCAATGTCCTTCAAACATTTTTTGGCTTCATGTTCTGGCTGGAAAAAAAGCTTCCTCTTCCCAATTATTTCAAATGGAATATAAACTTAAAGAACCAGTTGCAGAGATGAGCAAGCTGCGCTTCGTTGATTAATCCCTTTTTCAGGGCTACTACAGTCGAGGAGAGTCAGACAACTCAAAGAGTTCAGTCCTTAAAGCTTCTGGGTCTCATAATCTAGAGAAAGAAAGAGAGAGAGAG
The DNA here is from genome assembly GCF_031021105.1 of Erythrolamprus reginae. Lineage (NCBI taxonomy): Eukaryota > Metazoa > Chordata > Lepidosauria > Squamata > Dipsadidae > Erythrolamprus > Erythrolamprus reginae. The sequence goes on from NC_091950.1 coordinate 408,273,305, forward strand.
AAAGAAAGAAAGAAAAAAAGAAAGAAAGAAAGAAAGAACCAGCTGGAATGATTCAAGTAGGTAGATAAGAGAATAGTAGAGTTGGAAGGGACCTTGGAGGTCTTCTAGTCCAACCAGCAGCTCAAGCAAGAGACTCTATCCCATTTGAGACAAGTGACACACCAGTCTTTCCTTCCTTCCTTCCTTCCTTCCTTCCTTCCTTCCTTCCTTCCTTCCTTCCTTCCTTCTGCTATTATTTTCTTATGTAATATTGTCTTTATCTTCTTATGTGATATTATCTTTTCCTTCCTTCCTTTGTTCCTTTGTTCCTTCCTTCATTCCTTTGTTCCTTCCTTCCTTTGTTCCTTCCTTCCTTCCTTCCTCCCTTCCTTCCTTCCTCCTTCCTTCCTTCTGCTATTCTTTTCTTATGTAACATTGTCTTTCTCTTCTTATGTGATATTATCTTTTCCTTCCTACATCCCTCCCTCCTTCAATGTACAAGTTCTCTATTTTATGTTGATTGCTATTGCCACCAGAGAACAAAGAATAGCCAAGAGCCTGACTCTTCAAAAGGATTCAGGGAAATTGATCAGTGCCTATCCACTTAGACCACTATTTATCCTGTAGCGATAGTGCTAGAGTGAATAATTCCTTAGAAGAGTAGAAGCTTAGCTTTAAATGTCACTTGGGCCGTTTATAAGCCATAGATAGCCACCAGGTGTAAGCTTTGTTATCGCCATTGGCTGAAAGACAGGCCCACCCATGACATTTCCCAGGTCACCGAGATATTTTGGAAAGCTCAGCTGTTCAGCCCAAAGATTTAATTGACATATGGAATGGATGTGGAAATAAAAAGTCTTTGATGTCCCAGAAGTGATCCCGTTGGTCTTTGGCTCATTTCTCGACTTCCTTTTCTAAGCGGTTGAACACCCCAGATTTTTTAGGGGGAAGGTTGGTACTACACAGCAGGGAAGTCTACTTACCGGTTTGGAAGCCATCATCATGCATGCTTTTTCACCCTTTGCACATGCACAGAAGGCTTTGTGCATGCATAGAGAGTTACAAAACAAAAAATGACATTGTGCGGGTGGGCGGAGCCTCACACTGTTATTGCTACCAACCCTCTCTAAGCGGTTTTCCGAGAGTCAGCATCTTGCCCCCAACAATCTGGGTCCTCATTTTACCCACCTTGGAAGGATGGAAGGCTGAGTCAACTAATGCATATACTGTACTTGAGACAAATTATAGTCTGTTGTATAATTAATATAATATAAATATAGTTACTTTAATGCTAACATAATGCTAATGTCTGTATAGACTGCTATTAATTTAATTTTCTTTGATTTTCTTCTGTACTTACTATTGTGTTCTCTTTTTTAAAAGTGGAAAATTAATAAAAAAATATTTAAAAAGAAAAGAACTTTGAGCCTACTGAGATTCGATCTGCCAAACTGCTGGCATCTGGTGATCAGCAGAGGTAGCTTGCAGTACTGCATTCTAACCACTGCGCCACTGCTTGTTTGTTTGTTTATTTGTTTATTTTATTATTTTATTTTATTTTATTTTATTTTATTTTATTTTATTTTATTTTATTTTATTTTATTTTATTTTATTTTATTTTATTTTATTTTATTTATTTTATTTTATTTTATTTTATTTTATTTTATTTTATTTTATTTTATTTTATTTTATTTTATTTTATTTTATTTTATTTTATTTTATTTTATATTTTATTTTATTTTATTTTATTTTATTTTATTTTATTTTATTTTATTTTATTTTATTTTATTTTATTTTATTTTATTTTATTTTATTTTATTTTATTTTATTTTATTTTATTTTATTTTATTTTATTTTATTTTATTTTATTTTATTTTATTTTATTTTATTTTATTTTATTTTATTTTATTTTATTTTATATTTTATTTTATTTTATTTTATTTTATTTTATTATTTTATTTTATTTTATTTTATTTTATTTTATTTTATTTTATTTTATTTTATTTTATTTTATTTTATTTTATTTTATTTTATTTTATTTTATTTTATTTTATTTTATTTTATTTTATTTTATTTTATTTTATTTTATTTTATTTTATTTTATTTTATTTTATTTTATTTTATTTTATTTTATTTTATTTTATTTTATTTTATTTTATTTTATTTTATTTTATTTTATTTTATTTTATTTTATTTTATTTTATTTTATTTTATTTTATTTTATTTTATTTTATTTTATTTTATTTTATTTTATTTTATTTTATTTTATTTTATTTTATTTTATTTTATTTTATTTTATTTTATTTTATTTTATTTTATTTTATTTTATTTTATTTTATTTTATTTTATTTTATTTTATTTTATTTTATTTTATTTTATTTTATTTTATTTTATTTTATTTTATTTTATTTTATTTTATTTTATTTTATTTTATTTTATTTTATTTTATTTTATTTTATTTTATTTTATTTTATTTTATTTTATTTTATTTTATTTTATTTTATTTTATTTTATTTTATTTTATTTTATTTTATTTTATTTTATTTTATTTTATTTTATTTTATTTTATTTTATTTTATTTTATTTTATTTTATTTTATTTTATTTTATTTTATTTTATTTTATTTTATTTTATTTTATTTTATTTTATTTTATTTTATTTTATTTTATTTTATTTTATTTTATTTTATTTTATTTTATTTTATTTTATTTTATTTTATTTTATTTTATTTTATTTTATTTTATTTTATTTTATTTTATTTTATTTTATTTTATTTTATTTTATTTTATTTTATTTTATTTTATTTTATTTTATTTTATTTTATTGGATTTGTATGCCTCCCCTCTCCGTGGACTCGGGGCGGCTAACAACAGTGGTAAAAACAGCATGTGACAATCCAATAGTAAAACAGCTAAAAACCCTTGTTATAAAACCAATCATACATACAAGCATACCACGCATAAATTGTAGAAGCCTAGGGGGAAAGAATATCTCAGTTCCCCCATGCCTGATGACAGAGGTGGATTTTAAGGAGCTTACGAAAGGAAAGGAGTGTGGGGACTATTGTAATCTCTGGGGGGAGTTGGTTCCAGAGGGTCGGAGCCGCCACAGAGAAGGCTCTTCCCCTGGGGCCCGTCAAACGACATTGTTTAGTTGACAGGACCCGGAGAAGGCCCACTCTGTGGGACCTAACTGGTCGCTGGGATTTGTGTGGCAGAAGGCGGTCCCGGAGATAATCTGGTCCAGTGCCATGAAGGGCTTTATAGGTCATAACCAACACTTTGAATTGTGACTGGAAACTGATCGGCAACCAATGCAGACTGCGGAGTGTTGGTGTGACATTTCCCCTGTCTTCCTGCTACACAATAATAATACCAACTTCCCCCGCGAACATTCCCCGCAAGAGCTAAGTGCCTTGTAACCTTACTTTCTGGATAACCTTCGTAAATTGGAGCCAGAAAAGTGTCAGTGGAATTCATGAAGGGTTGGGACTTGGACTCTTTGTTGGAATGTAATGATGCTAGGCTGATGACTTGCTTAACTCTGCCCTCCAGCTGTGCCTGCTCTTCTACAGAAATTGAATGGAGGTTGCCTACTGGAGATGTACATGGATAAACTCACAGTTTTCTTGGCAAAGCTAAGAAAGTGTTTTTGAGTGTCTTTTAACTTTGCAGACTGAGTGGGAATCCAACTGAAGCTCCGAGGTTCCCTAATGGTGTCTTGTCACACTACTACACAGCTCTATTTAGCTTTTTTTTCTGAGATCATCAAAGGTTGACTGGATATTACCATCTGCTGTATCATTTACATTTTCAGAATGTGGGTTGTACGTTTTCAAGTTTAGAAAAAGATTTATATACAATATTTTTTTTAAGAAAGATTTGTATGAATTTAAATAAATTAAACATGAATGAAAGAAGGCGGATAGGGAAAAAAATGATTTAAAGAATAGAGATAACCTAAAGGAGAAAATGGTAGATATTGAGGCTATGACTCACTTCACCAGAAAATAATTTAAAATTATAAAAATGATTTATAACTTACCCCTCTAAAGGGAATTTAAGTACAAATATTATATATTATACTATATGTTAATTGTTATTGCTATCATTGTTTAGCATACTTAAATAAGTAACTATATTATAAGAATTCTTTTTGTTTGTTTGCTTTTTGTTTGTTTGTCTGTATGTTGATATGTGTTGGGTTTGGCATTGTTTCAATCTACGATGTATACCATTTATTTTGTTTGTGTAAATGTGTATATATGTAATTAAAAAAAATTCTTTTTTAAAAAAAAGAAAAGAAAAAGATATTCCAATGTAGTTAACGAGGTATGATGGTACGATCATGAGGTTTAGAGGCCAGAAGTCCTCTTGTAACATTCTAGTAGGACAAAGTTTTAGCCAGATGGGGACCAGCTTATTTTAACCTGGCTTGCTGTGAGTCAGATTTCTTGCATACTGAATATAATTCTTGGCAAGTTACATTTCTCTCATACTGTATTCTGGGGTATGGATATTTTGTGATTCTTGAAGAAATCCATCTTTTTTGTGAACAAACTCTGCCTTATAACTCTTAACCTTGGTGGCACAGTGCTTAGAGTACAGTACTGCAAGCTGTTTCTGCTGAGTGCTGGCAGTAGTTCACCAGTTCAAATCTCACCAGGCTCAAGGTTGACTCAGCCTTCCATCCTTCCGAGGTGGGTAAAATAAGGACACAGATTGTTGGGGACAATAGGCTGATTCTGTAACCTGCTTAGAGGGGGCTACAAAAGCACTATGAAGCTAAGTGCTATTGCTATTATTGATTGATTGATTAATTGATTGGATTTGTATGCAGCCTCTCTCCGTAGACTTGGGGCGGCTAACAATAGTAATAAAAGCAGCATATAACAATCCAATATTAAAACAGTTAAAAACCCTTATTATAAAACCAAACATACATACAGACATACCATGCATAAAATTGTAAAGGCCTAGGGGGATAGAGTATGTCAGTTCCCCCATGCCTGGCGGCAGAGGTGGGTTTTAAGAACTTACAAAAGGCAAGGAGAGTGGGGGCAATTCTAATCTCTGGGGGGAGTTGGTTCCCGAGGGCCGGGGCCACCACAGAGAAGGCTCTTCCCCTGGGTCCCGCCAAGCGGCATTGTTTAGTTGACGGGACCCGGAGAAGACCCACTCTGTGGGACCTAATTGGTCGCTGGGATTCGTGCAGCAGAATTAACTCCACTGCAATTTAGATGAGGATTACAACTTGCATTCCTGGTTATTTAATTTTTTTTTTAAATTATTCACTTTTTGCACTTTCAATTATTCTTATTTTTCCTTACCTTAAAGCTGCCAAGGTTGAGAAACACTGATTTAAAGAGAATCTGCTTTCACTTGACAGCTCTCATTATTTTATTTATTTACTATTGGCCAAGTGTTCTTCAAATATTTAATAGTATTCTCTCTCCCCCTCTGTTTCTTTCTTTTATTGGTTTACTCCTACAACAGCCAGAATGGAAGAATATCAGGCTATAGTTTGGCAATAAAATGGCACCTGTTATAAAATGCATTTGGAAATCAGCTCGACTGCCAAAAGAATATAGATCTTTTCTGATCTGTGGGTGACAAAACAACAAAGTTGCTAATACAATAAAACCTTTCGGTGTTCTTGGCATTTGTTTGTTTTTTTCATTCTTTTTAATTGTTTCAATGGAAGGACGTGTATGGATCTGCCTTGGATTGCTTAGCTCAACCAAGAGGAAGTGTGTGGATGGGATGTTCATTCATCAGTGGCCTTCCAGAGGCTCCCTGTGCTTCAAGCAGAGACTCTATTTATAAATTTATTTTCCACTCCTCCCTCCCATGCCTATGTGGGTGCCATGCACTTGGTCCTTCCATACAATGTAATCTGATCGGCCATGCTGGTTTTCAAGTAGCAAGGCCAGTTTGGCCTCTGCCGGGAAGGTGACAGCTGTTAGCTGCAGATAGTCAGCTTCAGACCCTGGCTGCTAAAATCCACTCATTCATTCTTGCCACAGATCGTTGCCCACAGCTGGAAGCTTTGCTTTTCAGTCTGCTGATTAGCTGGCAAAGGATCTACATACTGTATTAGCAAGGTCAGCAGCTGAGATAAAAGCTAAAGCCCTTGTCCATGGGAACTATTTTTTAAAGAGATAGCCTTGTGCGGTCGTTAGGCATTTAAATGTGCCTTCCTTCCTTCCTTCCTTCCTTCCTTCCTTCCTTCCTTCCTTCTTTCCTTCTTCTTTTTCTTCTTCTTCTCTTTTCTTCTTCTTCTCTTTCTTTCTTTCCTTCCTTCCTTCTTTCTTTGTTTCTTTCTTTCTTTCCTTTTCTCTTTCATTCTTTCTTTCCTTCCTTCCTTCCTTCCTTCTTTCTTTCTTTCTTTCTTTCCTTTTCTCTTTCATTCTTTCTTTCCTTCCTTCTTTCCTTCTTTCTTTCCCTTTCTCTCTCTCTTTCTCCCTCCCTCCCTTCTTTCTTTCCCTTTCCTTCCTTCCTTCCCTCCTTCCTTCTCTCTTTCTCTCTTTCTTTATTCTTTCTTTCTTTCCTTCCTGTTTTCTCCATCCCTGCATCCAACCACCCACCCATTCAATCCCTGTTTTATATAATAAAATAACAAAAAAACAGAGTTGGAAGGAACATTGTGCTGGGGTGGTGCAGTGGTTGTTAGAGTGAAGCACTGCAGGCTATTCCAGCTGACTCTATCTGTAGTTCAGCAGTTCAAATCTCACCACCAGCTCAAGGTTGACTCAACCTTCCATCCTTCCCAGGTGGGTAAAATGAGGACCCAGATTATTGGGGGAGATATACTAGTAAGAGAGATACATTAGGACAGGGAACAGTAGGCACGCTGATGCACTTATGCATGCCCCTTATATGCTGATTCTGTAAAACACTTTGAGAGAACTGTAAAAGCTCTATGAAGCGGTATATAAATCTAAATGCTATTGCCATTATAGTTCTTCTAGTCCATCTCCCTGCTCAAGTAGGAGACCTTTTAGCAGTGGTGGTGAACCTTTTAGACACCAAATGCTCAAACTGCACATGTGCGTGTGCACATACACAGACACACATGCATGCACAGCAGAGACTGAAAGACCAATTAGCCGGTGGGAGGCAGGCCATCCCAGCACCAGCAGCACAGCAAGAGATAAGATCTTTTTCTTTCATGAGGTTCTGTTTCGTCCTGTGCAGGAGCTCTGGTACACGTACCATAGCTTTGCCATCACCAAGTTGTTCCACTGTGTAATTGTTCTGTCAGGAAATTTCTCCTTAGTTCTAGGTTGGTTTCCCCCCCCCCCCTTGATTAGTTTCCATTCATTGTTTCTTGTCCTGTGTACAGGTGCTTTGGAGAATAGGTTGACCCCTTCTTCTTTGGGGAAACTCCTTAGATATTGGAACCTATCTTCTATCATGTTTCTCCAAGTCCTTCTTTTCATTTAACTAGCCATGCCCAGTTACTGCAACCATTCTGGGCCTTCTCTGGGTCCTATCAACTAAACAATGTCGGTTGGCGGGCCCCAGGGGAAGAGCCTTCTCTGTGGCGGCCCCGACTCTCTGGAACCAGCTCCCCCCAGAGATTAGAACTGCCCCTACCCTCCTTGCCTTTCGCAAACTCCTTAAAACCCACCTTTGTCATCAGGCATGGGGGAATTGAGATATCTCCCCCGGGCCTATACAATTTATGTATGGTATGCTTGTGTGTATGTCTGTTTAATAATGGGTTTTTTTTAATATTTTATATTGTAAATTATTAGATTTGTTATAAACTGTTTTTATTGTGTTGTGAGCCGCCCCGAGTCTACGGAAAGGGGCGGCATACAAATCTAATAAATAAATAAATAAATAAATTCTTTATATGTTTTAGCCTCCAGTCCCTCTAATCATTTTTATCGCTCTTCGCTGCACTCTTTCTAGAGTCTCAACATCCTTTTTGCACCGTGGCGACCAAAACTGAATGCAGTATTCCAAGTGCAGCCTTACCAAGGCCTGATAAAGTGGTATTAACACTTTGCGTGATCTTGATTCTATCCCTCTGTTAATACAACCTAGAACTGTGTTGGCTTTTTTGGCAACTGTTGCACACTTAGATGACAAAATGGTCCTCAGAATTGCAATACAACTACTGAGAACTTTGGGCCATTCTGAATAGTGATGCACATACCCAAAAGATCCTTCTTTAATCAGTGTTGTTGTTGTTGTTGTTTTTAAAACTTGGCATCTTTATGGTTTGTGGATTTCATCTCCCATAATTCTTCAATCAGTGTGCTATTATCATTTAATGTCCGGAATGAATGTGTGTTGTCACCAGGTTGGGAAGGGGAATATTTATAGGTAAAACAGAGTTGGCCTTCTCCAGGTCCCGTCGATTAAGCAATGCCGTCTGGCGGGACCTAGGGGAAGAGCCTTCTCTGTTGCGGCCCCGGCGCTCTGAAATCAACTCCCCCCAGAGATTAGAACTTCCCCCACCCTCATTGCCTTCCGCAAGCTTCTAAAAACCCACCTATCTCGCCAGGCTTGGGGAAGTTGATATTCTCCGTAGCTACTGTGATTTATGTATGGTTTGCTTGGGTTGTGTGATTAATTTTTATGATAAGGGTTTTAATCTGTTTTTTTAAAATATTGGATTTGTACATTGTATATTGTGTTGTGAGGCACCCTGAGTCTTCGTAGAGGGGCGGCATACAAATCTAATAAATTATCATTATTATTATTATTTATTATTTATTATTTATTTATTTATTGGATTTGTATGCTGCCCCTCTCCGAAGACTCGGGGCCGCTAACAGCAATAACAAGACAGCATACAATAATAATCCAATACTAAGAACAATTAAAAACCCATTATTATAAAAACCAAACATAGAGACATACAGACATACCATGCATAAAATTGTAAGGGCCTAGGGGGAAAGAGTATCTCAATTCCCCCATGCCTGGTGGCAGAGGTGGTAATTATTATTATTATTTTATTATCTTTATATTTTACTGCTTTTATTTCTTTTCTAGTGTGTTGTCCTGTAAGTTGCCATGGGCGAGTAGGGGGCAATAAAGACTTTCCAAATAAATAAATAAATATTATCCTGTTCTGTTTCACTCTGTAACTTCCAGAGTTGCCTTCATTTCCAGATTTATTTATTTATTTTAAAGCCAGTTGGATGGAAATTCGTGCGTACATGTGTGATTTAATGCAAGCGTTGGTGGGTGAAAACCTTTGGAAAGATTATTGTACAGCAGGTGATTTGGAGATTCGTACATTTTCTGAATTACCTCGTAAGTGAGGTGGTAAGTGCAAGAAGCCAATATGTCACTCATGAGAATTTTACCAAGATGTTGGTAAAAATGAAAGCAATTTCTGTTCCATCAAAGTAAATGAGAATATTTGCAAAAAAAAGAGAAAAGAGAAAAGAAAAGCCGAAGACTATTTTGAGTGGTAAAATGCACATGCCCAACAATTCTAGGCAATAAAGGTGATAGGGAGAGACACTTCACCAGTAGTGAAATTTTTACTCCTTAAAATATATTCAAAGACATAAGCGTTAAAGTGAAAATATTGTTGAGACAGCTTTCATTACGCTTGTTTCAGGGCTCATTACGGCTTAAGTAAAAGTGACTGAGCAAAAGAGACATAACAATATCTGGGTTGAATTTCTATTAAGTTGGGAAAGGCGCTGGCATTTTCCCCCTGATGGTGTCAGGATAAGGGGGCTGGTTTTCAATGGGGTTCAGATGCGGTGCTAGGCTGAAGGGCATAAAAGACACCTTTGAATGCCCTGCTGATACCCCTGGGCATCGATTTGGAAACCTGGTTATGTGGTAGGGCTGGAGGTAAATAAAGTGTTGGGAGAAATATCCATCTGGCTCAGTTACAGACCTGGAGGGGACTTAGAAACATAGAAACATAGAAGACTGACGGCAGAAAAAGACCTCATGGTCCATCTAGTCTGCCCTTATACTATTTTTTGTATTTTATCTTAGGATGGATCTATGTTTATCCCAGGAATGTTTAAATTCAGTTACTGTGGATTTACCAACCACGTCTGCTGGAAGTTTGTTCCAAGGATCTACTACTCTTTCAGTAAAATAATATTTTCTCATGTTGCTTTTGATCTTTCCCCCAACTAACTTCTGATTGTGTCCCCTTGTTCTTGTGTTCACTTTCCTATTAAAAACGCTTCTCTCTTGAACCTTATTTAACCCTTTAACATATTTAAATGTTTCGATCATGTCCCCCCTTTTCCTTCTGTCCTCCAGACTATACAGATTGAGTTCATTAAGTCTTTCCTGATACGTTTTATGCTTAAGACCTTCCACCATTCTTATAGCCCATCTTTGGACCCGTTCAATTTTGACAATATCTTTTTGTAGGTGAGGTCTCCAGAACTGAACACAGTACAGTATTCCAAATTTGGTCTCACCAGCGCTCTATATAGCAGGATCACAATCTCCCTCTTCCTGCTTGTTATACCTCTAGCTATGCAGCCAAGCATCCTACTTGCTTTTCCTACTGCCATACCACACTGCTCACCCATTTTGAGACTGTCAAAAATCACTACCCCTAAATCCTTCTCTTCTGAAGTTTTTGCTAACACAGAGCTGCCAATACAATACTCAGATTGAGGACTCCTTTTCCCCAAGTGCATTATTTTACATTTGGAAACATTAAACTGCAGTTTCCATTGCTTTGACCATTTATCTAGTAAAGCTAAATCATTTGCCATATCACAGATGCCTCCAGGAATATCAACCCTATTGCACACTCTAGAGTCATCGGCAAATAGACAAACCTTCCCTACCAAACCTTGCCCTATGTCACTCACAAACATATTAAAAAGAATAGGACTTGAAGCATGCCTATTCTATCTCATGTCATGGCATCAATAGATATAATTGGAGATAGGTAGATGCTAGCCTTTCCAGGTAGTCCAGTTAATAGCAATAGAATTTAGACTTTCTGTATGTATAAGGCACACCTTTTGCCTCCCTAAAAGAGGCTGATAACTTGGGTGTGCCTTATACTGTGAATGTAGTTTTTTTTCCTGCCCTAACTAGGTGCTAATTATCTTCCCAGCTCTTATCTTGCAGACTCTTTCATTGTTACTCTCTGGGAAGAATGTTTTCAAAGCCCTAAGTCTTTGCAGGGTTTTTTTCATTGCTCCACCTTACTCCAAATAAGTTTCTTTCCAGCCCTAACCAGGTACTAACAATGTTCCCAGCTCTTATCAGCTTGCAAGCTCTTTCATTGTTACTCCCTGCAAAGAATGTTTTCCAAGCCCTAAGTCTTTGTAGGGTTTTTTCCATTGTTCTGCTTCCTCCAAATGTTTCTTTCCAGGTGCTAGCTCTTACTGGCTTGCAAGCTCTTTCATTGTTACTCTCTCCGAAAAAAGTTTTTTGAAAGCCCTAACCAGGGGATAAAATAATGTGCTGGCTTAGGACGCTAGCCAGATGAATACGTGGTAAGCAGATTCTTTCCCCTATTTTCCTCCCAAAAAACTAAGGTGCGTCTTATACTCTGGTGTGTCTTATACTCTGAAAAATATGGTATATAGCACTTCGCAGTGCTTTTGCAGCCCTCTCTAAGTGGTTTACAGAATCAGTATATTGCCCCCAACAATCTGGGTCCTCATTTTACCCACTTTGGAAGTATGGAAGGCTGAATCACACTTAGGTTGACATAATTTAACACTTAAGATGTTAACATTTAAGTTGTTAAGAAGAACCAAATATGAGTATATTAGTCCTTGACAGATGACCACAATTGAGCCCAAAATTTCCATAGCTAAGTGAAACTTTTCATAAGTGAGTTTTGTCTCATTCTACGACCTTTCTTGCCATGGTTGTGTTGGAAGAAGTATCTGGTTGATTCCAAGCCAGGAGAAAGACACTGGAAAATGGAGGCTGATTGGGAAGATGGTTTAATGATGAAGCAGAACTGCATGGGTTTGAAGTCCTGGCCAGAGACCACATGGAGTTGAGAGTGAGGGGTATTTATACCTTCTCTTGAGCTTTGCCCTTGAACTTCCTATTCCTGGGCAAGAACATGTATCAATTTGCTGTTGTAGTGGTCATAGCTGGCTCTATAGGTTGTCTGTGCTCTCAGGTTTAGTTGAAGTTGGACTCTGATGCAATATCCTTATGAGATTGTGCGATGTGGTGAGCTCGGAGTTAATTAACTTGTGAGTTAATCCGATTATGCCCTGGAGGGTCATGTCTTAATCCCGTCATCCTGGAGCTGAAGGTCTTTTGTTTTGTAGATAGGATTGTCCAGTCTTTCTTAATGGGCAAAAAAATCTGCTGGAACGATTAAGAAAGGTGGGAGGCTGTCTCGTTCTGTCTCCAAGAGCATATTTCTCCATTCCTCCTTTAAAGAAATATAATATTCTGTCTTTTTTATTTTTTCTCAAATGTTTCATTCTTCTAATAATGGGGGAAGGGTCTTCCCTCAAAAGCATCTAGTGACACCCATCCCATCTGTCAAAAATGGGCTCAATGCAGAAATTTGGTCTAGAGCAGTGCTTCTCAATTTTGGTGAGTTGAAGACGTGTGGACTTCAATTCCCAGAATTGCCCAGCCAGCCATGCTGGCAATTGAAGTCCATACCTATTCAAATCAGTGAGGTTGACTTGGCCTAGAGCACTCTGCTTCTGTTGGATGTTGGGCCTCAGTTTTTTGTTTTTTTAATTGAGATTCATATTTCAGTTATGAGTCCCTTCGAAAAGGGCAGCATAGATGTCTAGTTGAAAAGTGTTCGAAAACTTCAGATCGTGCAGAAAGCAACCGCGAGAGCCATCGTAGGGCTTCCAAGATTCGCCCACGTTTCTTCAACACTGATCAGTTCTGGTCACAATTCAAAGTGTTGGTCATGACCTTTAAAGCCCTACATGGCATTGGACCAGATTACCTCTGGAACCATCTGCTACCGCACAAATCCCAGCGACCGACAAGGTCCCACAGAGTTGGCCTTCTCCGGGTCCCGTCAACTAAACAATGTCATTTGGCGGGCCCCAGGGGAAGAGCCTTCTCTGTGGTGGCCCCAGCCCTCTGGAACCAACTCCCCCCAGAGATTAGAACTGCCCCCACCCTCCCTGTCTTTTGTAAACTACTCAAGACTCACTTATATCGACAGGCATGGGAGAGTTGAGATATCCCTTCCCCCTAGGCCATTACAAGTTATGCATTGTATGTTTGTGTGTATGTTTGGTTTTATAATAAGGGTTTTTAGTTGTTTTATTATTGGATTGTTACATGCTGTTTTTATCATTGTTGTTAGCCGCCCCGAGTCTATGGAGAGGGGCGGCATACAAATCCAATAAATAATAATAAATAATAATAGTTAATAAATAAATATTTCATTTCATATAGGACTCCTTTAAGTATTCAAAATGGAAAGCAAGGGTGGTTTTTTTTTTTTTTAAAAAAAGTGTGTTTGTGTGTCCAGGAATAGCCTGCTTTAGAAAAATAAAGAAAAGGAAAAAAAAGAAAAGAAACCTAGATCATTTCATGAAGGGAAATCAATTAAAAAAGGTTGACTGTGAACATTTATCCATTTAGCTCAGCCTGCTATTGAATTTTCATGATGGACTTCGACTTTTCGGGAGAGCGAGCCGAGTTAATGGCAATTGTTCCCTTCTCTTCAAAATTTATTATCTGGTTTATTCAAAGGAAAACACTCCATCAAACCCAAGAGCAGCCAAAAGCCTATTGATAGGTTTGTGCTTGTGTCGGATTGGGGGGGGGAATGGGGGGTGGGTGGGTGGGTTTGTCACAGATGTCCAGCCTTTGAAAGAAAATTAAACAAGTATCTCATTACCTAACGCTTCGGTGATCTCTGGAGATGGGCCGCCAAAGCAGCCATTTTAATGAGCTGGGAATCGCAAACACTGCCAAAGTTTACCTCAGGCCCGTCTTTCTGGAGAAGGTCCTCTATTTAGACGCACTCAAGCAGAGGAGAGAGGATCCTGCTGGGTCCCTTCCTTTCATCCCCAAAGATGGAGAAAGGGTCATATTTCCTCCCCTTCTTCCTTGCATCCAGAGGAATTATGCGTGCTAATTTGATTAGAGGGAGATTTGATTAACTGGAAAATGAGGGCTTTGCGGAGCCTTTCGCACACTTAATTTAGCCCTTGCAAAAAAAGGGAGGGCGGGGAGGGATGGACGGACAGCAACATTGTGTTATGAAAAAAAACTCCAAAAGGCATCTGGGAACCCCATTCAGCAGGAAAGACAGGCTTTGAAGGCCCGACAATATCGAGAATCGCCATGGTTCGTTTTGAGCTAATCGGTTTGGGCCGTTGGCCTGAGCTGTAGAATACAAATTGCACTCGGCATTGCCAGTTAAACGGTTCAAGGAATAATGAGATTAATGTAGTAGGGGAACTTAGCGGAGCAAAATGCTTTCTCTTTCCCCTTTCTCTCCCTTTGTTTCTCTTTCTCTCCTCCATAAATGGCTTCAATGGAGCTTTGTTGGAAAGCTGAACAGAAGAGAGAGAGAGAGAGAGAAAGAAAGAGAGAGGGGAGCAGAAACCACATGTGTTTCTCTTTGCAGGCGATTACTTCTCATGGCTTGCAAACTTCTAGACTGAATCCTCTCTGTAAACAAGGAAATGAAAACCTCAGACCGAGGCTTTCTGCAGACCCTGGAGTAATATTCCTTAAATGAGCACTGTCTGCCTAACTCAGCCTTGCCAGGCAAGAAAAGCTATATTTTTAAACTTTTAAACCTGGCCAAATGTGAAGCTGCATTTGAAACCAGAATAACAGAGTGGGAAGGGAACTTGGAGGTCTTCTAGTCCAGTGTTTTTCAACCAGTGTGCCGTGGCACAGTAGTGTGCCGTGAGATATGGTCAGGTGTGCCGCGAAGCTCAGAGAGAGAAAGAAAACAAGAGAGAGAGAAACAAAGAAAGAAAGAGAGAAACAAAGAGAGAGAGAGAGAAAGAAAGAGGGAGAGAAAGAAAGAGAGAGACAGAGAGAGAAAGCAAGAGAGAGAGAGAGAAAGCAAGAGAGAGAAAGAGAGAAAGAAAGCAAGAGAGAGAGAGAAAGCAAGCAAGAGAGCAAGAGAGAGAGAGAAAGAAAGAGAAAGAGAAGGAGGGAAGGTGGGAGAGAGAAAGACATAGAGAGAGGTAAGGAGAAAGAGAGCAAAAAAGAGAGGAAGGAAGAAATAGAGAAAGAAAGAGGGATGGAGAGAGAGAAAAAAGAAGGGAGAGAAAGAGAAATAGAGCGAAAGGGAGGAAGAGAGAGAGGAAAAAAATGCCGCCACCACCCCACTCAATGTGCCCCAGGGTTTTGTAAATGTAAAAAATGTGCTGTGGCTCAAAAAAGGTTGAAAATCACTGTTCTAGTCCAACCCCCATTTCGGATGAATGGTTGTTTCAATCTCTTCTTAGTGTTGGAGCACCCACAACAAAGCCCACTGCAACAATATAGCCAAGAAGGCTTCAAGAGTTGTAAACCTAATCCTAAATAGCTTCTGCTCTGGCAATCTCACACTACTTACCAGAGCTTACAAAACTTTTGCCAGACCCATCCTCGAGTACAGCTCATCTGTTTGGAACCCATATCGCATCTCAGACATTAACACCCTTGAAAATGTCCAAAGATACTTCACCAGAAGAGCCCTTCACTCCTCCACTCGAAATAGAATACCCTATGAGACTAGACTTTCAATCCTGGGCCTAGAAAGTTTAGAACTAAGATGCCTTAAACAAGATCTAAGTATTGCCCACAAGATCATATGCTGCAACGTCCTGCCTGTCGGCAACTACTTCAGCTTTAACCACAACAACACAAGAGCACACAACAGATTTAAACTTAATATTAACCGCTCCAAACTTGACTGTAAAAAATATGACTTCAGTAACCGAGTTGTCGAAGCGTGGAACTCATTACCGGACTCCATATTGTCATCCCCAAACCCCCAACACTTTACCCTTAGATTATCTACGGTTGACCTATCCAGATTCCTAAGAGGTCAGTAAGGGGCGAGTATAAGTGCACTAGAGTGCCTTCCATCCCCTGTCCTATTGCTCTCCTATATCTCCTATATCTTTCTTCTATTCCTATATCTCTTCTTCTATTCTTTCATTGATATGTTCTATTACTATATCTTCTTTTCTATTATTTCTTAGCTATATTTTACTATGAGTATCTCCTCTATAACCTTCATCATGTATTTTACTATGTGTATATAGATATATACCCACTAAAACCCTCATTGTGTATTGGACAAAATAAATAAATAAAATAAATAAATAAACTTCTAGAAGCAATTTGTTCTGTTGACCCATAGAGGATTCCATGAAGTGTTTACGGTATGTTCAGCAGCCATCCACCCCAAAAATTGACCTATAAGTAAAAGAAAGCATAGAGGAGGAATAAAAAATGAAGCTAAAAGTTTCTCCTGTCCAGTCATGTCTGATTCTAGGGCATGATTCACAAGAAGAGTCCTTCACTCCTCCTCTCCCAACAGATTACCTTACTCCTCTAGACTTCAAATACTACGATTGGACAATTTATTACCAGGTCACCTCCAAACTGATCTAACTGTAGCTCATAAAATCATATATCATAATGACCTTCCTGTTAGTGACTACTTCACCTTCAACAGCAACAACACAAGAACATGTAATAGATACAAACTAAATGTAAATGACTCCAAACTCGACTGCAGAAAATACGACTTCAGCAATAGAGTGATCAACGCCTGGAATTCACTACCTGGCTCTGTTGTTTCTTCCTCAACCTCAAAATCTTCAATCTTAGATTATCTACAATTGACCTCTTCCGTTTTCTAACAGCTTGGGGCATGCATAAGTGCACCATTGTGCCCACCGTCCCTGTCCTACTGTCCTATTATGACTTTTATCTCCATTTTTTGGCCAAGGGAGCCAGGATTGTCCAAAGACATTTTCTAGGGTGATGTGACCAGCGTGGAAATGCATCAAAGGCCCACAGAACACTGTTACCTTCTTATTGAAATGGTACCTGTTAACCTATTCACATTTGCATGCTTTTGAACTGCTAAGTAAGCAGGAGCTGAGGCAAGGAAGGGGAGCTCATCCCACTACACCAGTGGTTCTCAACCTTTCTAATGCCGCAACCCCTAAATACAGTTGCTCATGTTGTGGTGACCCCCAACCATTAGTGTAGCCCCAATTCTCCCAACAGAGCTTTAAGCTGATTGGCAGGAAGGTCAGAGGGACACCCCCGTTGTAAAACACTTGGTTGGTCAGATTGTAAAAATAAAGGCACCAGAATAGAAGCTTTAGTTCCTAATTCCATGGGAAATTTGTCTTTTCCCATGGTCTTAGACGACCTCTGTGAAACAGTTGTTTGACCCCCAAAGGGGTCCCAACCCTCAGATTGAGAACCACTGCATTACACAGTTCTTGGTTCTTGAACCAGGGCTGTCGACTTTCCAGCTGACCAGCTCAGTAGTCTTTAACTTGTTCCAAAGGTGTTTTTTTCAACTGGACGCTCTGGTTTTTCATTGAAGACATTTCACTTCTCATCCAAAAAGCTTCTTCAGCTCTGATTGGATGGTGGAGATTGGAAGGATTTATACTCCATGCAGACAACTGGTCATTTCTTTTAGCAGTTCATTGAGACCACCTGGAGGTTTATTGGTGTCATCATGGTCACCTGGGTTGTTCAAATAGGTGTGGAGCCTTCTTGGAATTGCTGAAAGGACTGTGTTGTAGATTGGAGCTAGATGATGTTGTATCCCTCCCCCACTATTGATAGAGAGCTGTTCGAGTTTGACGTAGATGATCTCTTTGACCCCTCTTTCAAACTAGCAGTTCAAGAAACTTCTTGGACGGGAAGCGAAATGTATTCCAATAAAAAGCAGAAAATCCAGTTGCCTTTTTAAAAAGCGACTTTGGGACAACCATGACGTGGATGACTGAGAATCTCCATAGACATTTGGTGGAACAGCTTCTGTCCCAAAGTTGTGGGTGCTCCACCAATGGAGGTTTTCAAGAAAAGATTAGAGAACTGTTTGTCCAAGTTTGCTTGAAGACTTCTGCCTTGGGCAGGGCTTTGGAATAAAAGATCCCATCCATGAATCTATTTTATTTTATTTATTATTAGAGTTGAAAGGGACCTTGCAGGTCATCTAGTCCAACCCCTTGCTTGAGTAGGAGACCCTACACCCCCTTAGACAGATGACAGTCCAATCTCTTTTTATTTATTTTATTTTAATTTATTTTGTCCAATACACAATGAGGGTTTTAGTGGGTATATATCTATATACACATAGTAAAATACATGATGAAGGCTATAGAGGAGATACTCATAGTAAAATATATCTAAGAAATAATAGAAAAGAAGGTATAGTAATAGAACATATCAATGAAAGAATAGAAGAAGAGATATAGGAATAGAAGAAAGGTATAGGAGATATAGTGTTGAGTGTTGGGGCATTCACAACCTCCACTGGGAAGCCGTTCCACTGGTTGATCATTCTCACAGTCAGAAAGCTTTTCCTTATTTCCAGGCTGGTCAGTTACCATATGTTGCTCCTGGTCTGGCCCTTTGTTGCCCTGGAAAACATAGTGACCCCCCCCTCTCCATGGTAACCCCTCAAGTACCTGAATACTGCTATCATATCCCCTGTGGCCCTCCTTTTTGCTAGACTATCCATGCCCAGTTCCTGCAGCCTTTCTTTGTATGTTTTAATTTCTGAAGTGGCTTTGTACAGATTCGGACACGTAATTGCGGCTTTGCTTGAACTGCTTTATTCCAACATAAACATAACGTTAATACAACAGTCAGTATTCAACTGTCAAACCTCCTCGGGTTTCCCCTATTTAAACTACCAGCTGGCTGAGGGACGAACCAATGGTTGTCCCTTATTTTCCCCGGTCGCTAGGTTACCGCCCCTCTCCCGGTGCCCTTTCCTGTTCTCATAACACTTCCTGTATGGAGCCTCTCTAGGCATCTCCTGTCGTTGGTACTCCCGGACATAACAATTTCCATTCCTTTTATCATTCTGGTTGCTCTCTTCTGTACTTTCTCTGGAGTTTAAATGTCCTTTTTATAGTGTGGTGACCAAAATTGAATGCAATACTCTAGGTGTGGTCTGACAAGGGCATTATAGAGTGGTATTAACACCTCCCTGGTCTTGGAGTATATCCCTCTGTTGATGCAGCTTAAGATTGTGTTGGCTTTTTTAGCCACCTCTGCAGTTTGCTGGCTCATATTTAGTATGATCCTCACATTCAATGTCCCAGTTCATTATTTCCTACATATGATGTAGTTACTCCAATCTACACTTCTTCTTCCTGCATGCATTCCAACAACTCCAGGCCACAAGAACAGGCCATATTAATTAAGTTCTGTTATATATTTTTCCCTTTTAAAATTAATTTCATAAGCACAGAACATGTCTATTTCTATTTCCTTCATTTCATTTTTTTTAAAAAATATTACTTTACTCCTCTCACATTCCAGTTTGCACTTTTCCATATGTCATGGCCATCAGCAGATGGGCCCATAAATATTGATCCCCCATCACTCATCATGACTCGGGTCAGCGGAGGCTTTCACGTAACACTTTTTAACAAGATGCAGAAGATATTGACCACAGCTGCCCTTGTGCCACCTCCAGCATTTCCTGTTAATAGCAAGAATAGTTATTGTTGGAATCACTCCATATGAATACAAGTTAAACTATTATATTTGCATACATTTGCAAAAGTTAAACTCTAATAGAACTTTAACGGGGCTAATCTGGAACGAAACTTGGCAGACATACCAGATCTTTATTTGTGTGTGTATGTGTGTAACATATTTTTGCCAATAATGAAAAGGAAGGGAGACTACTATAGATCTGTTTTGGGCTTATTTGCCTTCATCAGGTAGCTACACCCTTGCTGGGATTTGAACCAGGGGCCTCTGCCTTGTAAGGCAGTGGCCTTAGCCTCTAGACTACAGGCTCATCTCCTGTATCAGCTTGTGCCAGGGAAGGGTTATGTGTGATTTCTTTTTGTCCAGTCACCCTGATATATTAAAGGAGCATCACAGCTCCCTTTTTGCCTCTTGGCTGCACCAGGGGCCATATTCCAAGGCAGATAATCTTTTTATAGCTGCCAATGATAATCTATAAGAGTAACATATTTTTGATGATAATGAAAAGGAAGGGAGACTATTATAGATCTATTTCAGGCTTATTTGCCTTCATCAGGTAGCCACACCCTTACTGGAATTTGAACCTGAGGCCTCTGCCTTGTAAGAGAGTACCCTTAGCCTCTATACTAGAGGCTCATCTCCTGTATCAGCTTGTACCAGGGAAGGGTTATGTGCAGTAAAGGGCAGTCATTCGCGGCCCTACTGGAACACTCAGGAGGGGGACACGGGGAAAATTTGGAGTGGAGTTTCAATGTTTTGTAATAGACTCGGTTGATGTTTGGGGTCCCATACATGTTATGCTAGCCAACTGTTATTCCTCTGCTAAAATCCTTGGAGTTGTTCTGTCTGGGTGCCCCCAGACTTCAGCACCAACTGGAAAAAACATCCAGACACGCTGGTAGAAACAAAAGCACTTTATAATTTGAAAATAAACACAGAGGAAAACCTGTTCTTCCCCACAGGCAGGCTATGAGCCTTCACAGCAGACCTCTTGCTGGCACACCCACCTTTCCCCCTCAAGGTTTCAGTATTCAAAGTCACAAGCCAGAATTCCAAGACGCCAAAGATCACAGCCAGGTCTCACAACTCCCAAAGATAATTCTCCACAAACCAGGAAGGGTGGGTCTGCCTTTTTAGCCTTTCCGGAGAGCACCACACCCAAACCCAGCTGTTGCCCATTCAGTGCTTGAAGTACCTGGCTAATTGTCCCCTTCGTTGGGTTACCCTTCTCTGCCGGAAATCTATTATTCCTTGTGCCTGGTCATCTAAAGAATCCAGGCTGCTTGCTGGGGAGAGCTCCCCCTCGGGCTGAGATTCCTCCTCCTCGTCTCCCTCCTGTTCCTCATCCTCTCCCCCTGAGCAGAGAGCTGGCAGAGGGTCAGCCATTCCCTGTTCCTCATCCTCCCCCTCTGAGCAGAGAGCCGGCAGAGGGTCAGCCGTTCCCTGAGGGGCCTCAGACGGAATCACAACACGAGTAAAAGTGCAGAAAGTCTGGGAAGCTGCAAATGTAAGTCAGAGAAATTAAAGACTTTTTATCTTATAAAGTAATGTGCAATTAGCTTTGATGTTTGGCAGCAGTCTAGTTGCCGGACTGTTATCTGTTAACTCCTCTCACTGAGAAGCTGCCAAGATGAATTCACATGCATGAATTTGGATTGTATAAATGATACTTTTTATATTGATTGTTTGAATTATCAGTGTGTGGATTCCTCCTTGGTTTAAAATCTGTGGAATCTGTAGAACAGGGAGACAGCACAAATCAGTGGAATTCAAGATTGGTTAGATTCAAATCTCTTGTGGGTCTGAAAAGACTAATGATGCACTTGGCCCCTCGCTCAGGCACATCATGGTCATCTCCTACATTTATCTTATTATAATTTATCCATCTATCCCTTAGATTTGTATAGCTCTCTATCTCACACATGTGATTAATGGTGTAGCTAAGGGTTCAACCATTTGTTAACTGATCTCTTAAATCACAATTTATTCACTTGGCTTCTCCAAAAGTAATTGAAGTATCACTCTTATAATCTATAGCCAGGCTGGCTGGGGAGAAAGAGAATTACAGTGGTACCTCTACTTAAGAACGCCTCTACTTAAGAACTTTTCTAGATAAGAACTGGGTGTTCAAGATTTTTTTGCCTCTTCTTAAGAACCATTTTCTACTTAAGAACCTGAGCCCAGAAAAATGTCCCAGGAAATTTGAGAACGGAACGAAGACCTGGCCAGTTTCCTGCCATTTCCCCTTTAATTCTGGCCATCTTAGGCTTTTCTGGGCTGCCAGAGGAGCCTTTCGGTAGCGCTTAAGGAGCCTTTGGCAGTCCAGAGCGAACAAAGCATTTTCCTTTCTCTGGGCGCTTGGAGAGGGAATAAACCTCTGCCAGTGCCCAGAGAAAAGCAACGTTCCCTTTGCTCGACTGTCCTCCTCCTCTTCTTCCTCCTCCTCCTCCCACCCAAATTCCAAGCTTTTATTTCTTTCCTAATGGTTTTGCATGCATTATTTACTTTTACATTGATTCCTATGGGAAAAATTGCTTCTACTTACAAACTTTTCTACTTAAGAACCTGGTCACGGAATGAATTAAGATCTTAAGTAGAGATACCACTGTACTATTTATCAATGCCTGTTGATTCAAAGTTTGGGTGAAACTATGCAAAACTTTATGCACTCCTGATCAAACTGTATACTTCAACCAATCCCTAAAGGAACAGAAGTTGGCAGAAGTTCCACTGATACAAAGATAAACATGGGTATCTTTCTGCAGATTGGAATGCATTCTTGCTGTTTATGTATAGCTGTTTATAGATTTAAAATAAGGAAATAGTGAAGAGAGCAGATGCAGAAGTTTGGATGTGATTCCAGTCAATACTTGGTAATCTTCCCTTGGCAGAAGTAAGAGCTTCCAAATGTTTCCTGTAGCCAGCTATAAGGACTTTTCTGCAATGCAGCCTTAAGCGGTTTGACTCCGGTGCATTAACCAGCTACAAATGAAGCCAATTGAAGAAATATCTTTCCAGATTTCAAGTCTTTCTTCTGCTTTGTCTATGATCTTGGCATATAGACCACACTTTCTACAGTCCCCAGTTGGTGGCTTACTCTATTATTATTATTATTATTATTATTATTATTATTATTATTATTATTATTTTTAGATCATCTATCCATGAGTCTTCGGAGAGGGGCGGCATACAAATCTAATAAATTATTATTATTATTATTATTATTATTATTATTATTATTATTATTATTATTCATATTATTATTATTATTGTTATTGTTATTAAATTAATCGCCATTTGCATTCCATTCAGTGCTCATGTCTTTTAAAGAATCGTGTTTTCCTTCTGTGTGAATCCCCCGTTGCCTCCTTTTCTACTTATTTGGGGCATCCACCAGTAGACTAGTAGAAAAAAGGACATGCCACAGTAGAAGTGCTTCCTAATTTTTTATTAAAGATATTTTATATATATATAATACAAAGACAATGTGAATTTCAAGAAAACTCAACGAAAAGAAAAACAAAAGTGATAAACAGAAGAGAAATGAAATTTTTAAAAAGACAAAGAAGGTATCACCGCCGGACTCCATTTCACCATCAGAGGCCTTCAGGAAAGCCCTCTGCAACCAAGAAATGAGGTCCAGATTGACGTGTGCATCACCCCCAGCCTTTGTTTCAGCATCAGAGCCTTCCATAAAGACCTCTTCCGCCAATAACAGAACTCTGAAGTTCTGAAACAAAGGTCGGGGGTAACATGTGTGAGCAGCAGCAAACGGCTGCAGAAGAAGTGGGCCTGCAGCAGACTCATGCTCGGCAAGGCAAGTGGTGCCACCACTGGAAGGTGAGACAGTAATAAGACCCCCGAAAAGAAGCCCTAGCCATGTTTTTGGGGGCCAAAGAAAATAAGACCCAGTCTTATTTTCAGGGAAACACAATAACTCATTGACTTTTGGAGGCCTTATTAGCAATTTTATATTTGGGGGGGGGGGGGGAAGGCAATGACTCCACTGGAAGTGGGTGCAGATTTCTGGACCTGCATATCCAATGTTCGTGTATTGCAGCAGAGGCGGAGTAACGACACGGACACAAGAGCTGGATTTAAACTGGGTCATTTTTATTAATTAAATTTGCATAATTTATTTAAATAAATTTGCATAAATTAACTATAACCCTAAACAAGGACCCGCAGGGTCAAACAATTGCTTCCGGGGCGGAAAATGACGTAACTTCCGGGGCAACTATGGGCGTAGCTCCATGCTGATCCAGGTAAGGGGCCATGCCCTCACCTGACTCACTGCTATGCACTTGCATGTGGGAGGTCCCGCCGTCTATCCCATACAAGGGGAAAGCAATGGGCGGGACCCAAAGACAGGTTCCCCCCAATTGCTCAGGTCGCTTCCACCACAAGCCTTTGGAGAGAACCTGTCAATCATCCCCAAAGATGCCCAACGGGGAACACGCAGTTGCTAAACCACCACCCAGTTATCTGCCCCTAACCTGCCTACCCAAATGACCAAAGGTATGGCAATTAGCCTGAACATAAGCGAAGCACCCCCTAACCACATATCCATCACCACAGTGTGGAATAGGTGAAAAAACAGTCGTAGAAAATACCGCGACCGCCAAAAATTCCTATTCGGCCCCCCGAGGGGCGACCCCCACTGGCACACTGATAGGGAGGGCGGGTGGGTGTTTGCCTCTTGTCATCCAGGGCAAAAAGGAGGCCCTGGAGCCTGTCCAGCCCTTTTATAGGGCTGCAGGCTCCGCCCTGGATGACATCACTGGGAAGGCCAAAGCCTTCCCAGGAGGTGGCCGAGATCTCACGAAATCTCTCGAGATCTCGGCCGAAGAGACAAGATGGCTGCCGCACCGAAGGTCAGTGTCTCCCTGGCCCTGCAGCAAAACGGGCCGGGGATAAGTCACCGGCCTTGTATTCTTTGACTTTGTAAAAAAAATCTACACAGATTCTGTTATTTTTTTTCTCTATGTGCACACTTTTAACTCCCTGAAATAATTCTTGAAATCAGATTGATTCGATTTGATGGCTGGAATCAATGTTCTGAATCAATTTGAGGCAACCCTTGGAACTAAGTGTCAAAATCAACACAACTCTTCAAATTAAATCACAAATTCAAATTGGATTTGGGGAGATTTGCATATAGCACTCCTGGCAGATGGTGATCCAGGGACCAATTATTATTTTTCCTTCTCTCTCTCTCTTTCTCTGTCTTCCTTAAAGAATAGCTTACCAGCTCCCAAGACACCCAGTCTCCTCAGAATTGCTCATACTATTAGAAGGTTTGTAACCCAAATTCTCCTTTGTGGCCAACAAAACAACGGTGCACTCTATCTTGTCTGTGGCACCTCTTCAGACATTTGAAGGTTGACACCACGACCTTCTTTCATCTTCTTTCTCCAGGCCCCCAGGTCTGCAAATTGATACCTTTAAGAAACATTTTCCTACATTTTTTGCTACCTGTTCTCATTCATGCTGTTGAAGGAGAATGACTTTTGACTTCACTTTATAGAACTTTGGGGAAATTCTCACAGGAAGTGTGTGATGGGCTTGCAACTTACTATGTTGCAAAGAAGTCAAAGTGCATGTGTATAAATATCTTTCTTCATCACTACTGTGGCCTCGGTGGCATTTTGTGATTCAATTCAATCTCAGGTGGAGAGGCGTTAGGAGGGACTCTTCCCATGACACTTTTCGTACTGGAAAATGTAAACATCCTGGGAGGCTAGACCAAACAAAACATAACACAAAACGGTATTTTCCCCAAGAGCGGCACTCTCTGCCACTTTCAATAAGAAAGTCAGAAACATCTCTAGAGAAATTTAAAAGGAATTCTCCCGCAATTTGAGAATGTTAAAAAAAATAATTGAAGGAATAAAAATTGAAAAAAGGAGTACAATTGCAGGGGAAAAAAACAGTTGGCTGTAGGAGATGACCAGGCTGAGCCTGAAGGTTGAGTCAAACATGTCATCAGTTTTGAGTCCATTTGCACAGACAAGTCCAGCCCACTTTGAATTCTATGTGACTCATATTTACCACCTATACGCTTTGACTGTTGTAGTTTAGATTACCGTAATGATGATGATGATGATGATGATGATGATGATGATGATGATAGAAACATAGAGACATAGAAGTCTGACGGCAGAAAAAGACCTCATGGTCCATCTAGTCTGCCCTTATACTATTTTCTGTATTTTATCTTAGGATGGATATATGTTTATCCCAGGCATGTTTAAATTCAGTTACTGTGGATTTATCTACCACGTCTGCTGGAATTTTATTCCAGGGATCTACTACTCTTTCAGTAAAATAATATTTTCTCATGTTGCTTTTGATCTTTCTCCCAACTAACTTCAGATTGTGTCCCCTTGTTCTTGTGTTCACTTTCCTATTAAAAACACTTCCCTCCTGGACCTTATTTAACCTTTTAACATATTTAAATGTTTCGATCATGTCCCCCCTTTTCCTTCTGTCCTCCAGACTATACAGATTGAGTTCATTAAGTCTTTCCTGATACGTTTTATGCTTAAGACCTTCCACCATTCTTGTAGCCCGCCTTTGGACCCGTTCAATTTTGTCAATATCTTTTTGTAGGTGAGGTCTCCAGAACTGAACACAGTATTTCAAATGTGGTCTCACCAGCACTCTATATAGCGGGATCATAATCTCCCTCTTCCTGCTTGTTATACCTCTAGCTATGCAGCCAAGCATCCTACTTGCTTTCCCTACTGCCTGACTGCACTGTTCACCCATTTTGAGACTGTCTGAAATCACTTCCCCCATATCCTTTTCTTCTGAAGTTTTTGCTAATACAGAACTGCCAATACAATACTCAGATTGAGGATTCCTTTTCCCCAAGTGCATTATTTTACATTTGGAAACATTAAACTGCAGTTTCCATTGCTTTGACCATTTATCTAGTAAAGCTAAATCATTTACCATATTACAGACGCCTCCAAGAATATCAACCCTATTGCACACTTTAGAGTCATCGGCAAATAGGCAAACCTTCCCTACCAAACCTTCCCCGATGATGATGATGATGATAATAATAACAACAACAAAAAAACAACAATAATAATATCAACAGCAACAACAACAACAAGAAGAGAATTAGAAGAGACCTTGGAAGTCTTCTAGTCCAACTCTCTTCTTTGGCAGGAAACCCTACCAAACTTCAAACAAATGGTTATCCAACATCTTCTTAAAAACTTCCAGGGTTTGAGCATTCACAACTTTCAGAAACAAGTTGTTCCACTGATCAATTGTTCTAAGTTAACTGTCAGGCATTTTCTCTTTAGTTCTAAGGTGCTTCTCTCCTTGATTGGTTTTCACTCATTGCTTCTTGTTCTACCTTCAGGTGCTTTGGAGAATAGGTTTATCCCCTCTTCTTTGTGACAGCCCCTGAGATACTGCTATCATGTCTCACCTAATCCTTCTTTTCATTAAACTAAACATACCCAGTTCCAGTAACCATTCATTACATGCCAGTCCCCTAATCATCTTTATTGTTCTATTCTGTACTCTTTCTAGAGTCTCAATATCCTTTTACCTTGTGGCAACCAAAACTGAATGCAGTATTCCTAGTGTGGCCTTACCAAGGCCTTATAAAGTGGTGTTAATACTTCACATTATCTTCATTCTATCCCTCTGTTTATGCAGACTAGAACTGTGTTGGCTTTTTGGGCAACTGCAACATACTGTTGGCTCATATTTAAATGATTGTCCACAAGGACTCCAAGATCCCTCTCACAGTTGCTACTGTTGAGCAAGTTACCACATATACTGTACCTGTGTGTTTTGTTTTTCTTGCCTAAATGTAGAAGCTTACTTTTTTCATCATTGAATTTCATTTTGTTAGATAGTTCACAATGTTCACATCTGTCAAGATCCTTATGTATCTTGAGCCTATCTTCTGGAGAGCTGGTTATTCCTGCCAGTTTGGTGTCATCTACAAACTTGATGAGTTCTCCATCTATCCCCTCGTCCAAATCATTGATGAAAATGGTGAAAAGCACTGGGCCTAAAACAAGAGCCTTGGGGTACTCCACTGCAAACTTCCCTCCATGTAGATGCAGTTCCATTGAGCACTACATGTTGAATGTTGTTGGTCAGCCAGTTTTGAACCCACCTGGTGGTGTTGCTGTCTAATCCACATTTTTTCTACTTTATCTAGTAGTAGGTTATGGTCTACTTTATCAAATGCCTTACTGAAATCCAAGTAAAATATAGAAAGCTTAAAATTACAATAAACCTTTAGGTTGTTGAGGGCAATAACTCCTTAAACTATTTAGAGAGTGCTGTAAAGCACTGGAAAGTGATATATAAGTCTAAGAGTTATTGCCTCTACTATACTCATTTGAACTGCCTTGACTTACTGATTTCCTCAAGCTTGACATTAGCAAGCTTTTCTGCTTTGCTTATACCTATGGTAGAATCCTGCAATGTTCTTAAAGTGAAGCTTCCTTTAAAGCATTAGAAAAATTCAGGAAGTGCAGAAAAAGGGAAATAAAATATTTGTTAGAACTATCTGTTGGTTCATATTTCATCTGGTTTTAACCATTACTTTGTCTGTTGGCTTATTTCTAAGACAGGTTTATGGTGCTGGAGTTGTTCTGCAAAGCTCTGAATAATTAAGGGGATGGGTATTTGAATTTGTGTAGATTGTGTACATGATCCATTGATCTATCAATAAGAGCTGTCAAACTGTTGAATATCCAGAAACAGGACTTTTTAAAAAGTAGCCTGGCAATTTCTTATCTCTCATGAGATAAGCATCATAAGAAGATGTTGGGTAACCAGCTGTCTGAAGTAATGTAGGGTTTCCTGCCTAAGCAGGATTTTGGACTAGAAGGTTCCCTCCAACTCTGTTGTAGTTGTTGTTATTGTTATTGTCAAGGAGAGAAGCAACCAAGAACTAGGGAGAAATGTCCTGACAACTAGAACAAATAACCAATGGAACAACTTGCCTTCAGAAGTTGGGGGTGCTCCAACACTAGAGCCTTTAATTATTATTATTATTATTATTATTATTATTATTATTATTATTATTATTATTTATTGGATTTGTATGCCGCCCCTCTCCGGAGACTCGGGGCGGCTAATAGCAATAATAAAACAGTGTACAGTAATAATCCAATACTAAAAATGATTAAAAACCCATTAATATAAAAAACCAAACATACATACAGACATACCATGCATAAATTGTAAAGGCCTAGGGGGAAAGAGGTGGGTTTTAAGTAGCTTACGAAAGGCAAGGAGGGTGGGGGCAATTCTAATCTCTGGGCGGAGTTGGTTCCAGAGGGCCGAGGCCGCCACAAAGAAGGCTCTTCCCATGGGTCCCGCCAAGCGGTATTGTTTAGTTGACGGGTCCCGGAAAAGACCCACTCTGTGGGACCTAACTGGTCGCTGGGATTCGTGCAGCAGAAAGCAGTCCCTGAGATAATCTGGTCCGGTGCCATGAAGGGCTTTATAGGTGATAACCAACACTTTGAATTGTGACCGGAAACTGATCAGCAACCAATGCAGACTGCGGAGTGTTGGTGTAACATGGGCATATTTGGGAAAGCCCATGATTGCTCTCGCAGCTGCATTCTGCACGATCTGAAGTTTCCGAATACTTTTCAAAGGTAGCCCCATGTAGAGAGAGCTACAGTAGTTGAGCCTCGAGGTGATGAAGGCATGAGAAGAATGTACAGTCATTTGTCTGAAATGGTATAGGGTTTCCAGCTTGATCAGGGGGTGGACTAGAAGACCTCCAACATCCCTTCCAACTCATGTCATTCTGTTACTCTGACTCCTCCTCATATTTATTTATTGTTAGAGTTGAAAGGGACCACGAAGGCCATCGAGTTCAACCCCCTGCCCAAGCAGGAACCCAGTCAAGTGGCAGTTCAATCTTCTCTTAAAAATGTCCAGAGTGTTTATTTATTTATTTATTTATTTATTACTTAGATTTGTATGCCGCCCCTCTCCGAAGACTCGGAGTTCACAACGTCTGCTGGTAGGTTGTTCCATTGGTTGATCGCTCTGACCGTCAGGAAGTTCCTCCTTATCTCCATGTTGAATCTCTCCTTGGTCAGCTTCCAGCCGTTGTTCTTCGTCCGGCCCTCTGGTGCCCTGGAGAATAAAGTGATCCCCTCCTCTCTGTGACATCCCCTTGGATACTTGTAGACTGCTATCATGTCCGCTCTGGCCCTCCTTTTCTCTAGGCTATTCATGCCCAGTTCCCTCAGTCTATGAAGGAGATTAATATACCAATAGAGGAAACTCACCTGTCCTTCTTTTTGACTTTTTCTCCCAGGCATTGGTTTAGAGAAGCTCCCGGCCACAAAGTCCGCTGTGTTGAGACACAGACAGTGGGTGGGGTGGAGAAGTGAGATGGGGGAGAGAAGTCTGAATTACGGTCGCTTCATTAACTTGCCCCGATCTAGACAGAAGCGTGGTCTCTGGCTGCCTGCTGTCTTTTTGTCTTGCCCATCTGCTCACTGTGGTTTTAATTAAATCTATTTGTATGTTTGTGTCTTTTCCTCCTTTTTTTTTAACTTACTCCAAGAAATAAAAAAAAAGCAGCCTAGTTGGTGCCAATGTTCACTCCGCTTATCCAGCCGCTAACAAGCAGCAACCAAAGGGAATATGTGACCACTTTGCTCTCCAGCCAGTCTCAGCCAATAATCAGCATGAAACCAAGGAGGTTCTGGGGTTGTTGGGTTGTTGCTGTTGTTGTTTTTGTCTTTCTACCCTCGGTCCTTCACCTTCAGCTGCCCTATTGCCACCGGCAAAGGCAAGCTAATGAGTGATGCCACTTGTGGCAAGCCTACTCGGAGAAATGATGGGTTTCAAATAACCCAAAAGCCACGCAGCACGAAGCTTGTTTGGAGAGGCCAGTGTTCCTTCTCTGGCACCTGATGCATCCAGAGTCTCACAATGGCATTTGCAGAGGGTGTTTTCAATTGCCAGGCAGGCTGTTTGTTTCTCCTGCCTTGGCTCGGGAGATGCAATGCAATCTGGTAGGAGTGAACTCCATGCTTGTCTCTCCTGCTCCGGATGTCAGTACCTCCTTTTATCTGTAAAGAGCAACTTCTTCTTCTTCTTCTTCTTCTTCTTCTTCTTCTTCTTCTTCTTCTTCTTCTTCTTCTTCTTCTTCTTCTTCTTCTTCTTCTTCTCCTCCTCCTCCTCCTCCTCCTCCTCCTCCTTATCATTATTATTATTACTTATTAGGTTTGTATGCTACCCTTCTCCGAAGACTCGGGGCGGCTCACAGGATACAAAAACAACACAACAAATCTAATTAATTAAAAATTACTACTAAAATCCCATATATATTAAAATCAATCGGCCAACTCTTTTACATCTCATAAACAGGGGAAGGGTGCTTGATCTAATTGCCCCATACCTGGCAACATAAATAAGTTTTGAGGCTCTTGCGGAAAGCGAGGAGGGTGGGGGCAGTGCGAATGTCTGGATGGATGACAGATGGATGGATAGAAAGAAAGACAGACAGACAGACAGACAGACAGACAGACAGACAGACAGACAGACAGATGAATAGATAGATGGATGGATGGGTGGATGGATGATGGTTGGATGGATAGTTAGATATGATGATAGATGGATGGATGAGTGGGTGGATGGGTGGGTGGGTGGATGGATGGATGATGGTGATAGACAGACAGACAGACAGATGCATAGGTGGATGGGTAGATGGATGGGTGGATGGATGAGTTTT
This sequence comes from Erythrolamprus reginae, assembly GCF_031021105.1. Classification (NCBI taxonomy): domain Eukaryota; kingdom Metazoa; phylum Chordata; class Lepidosauria; order Squamata; family Dipsadidae; genus Erythrolamprus; species Erythrolamprus reginae. Next base: position 408,304,661 of record NC_091950.1, read on the forward strand.
CGGAGAGGGGCGGCATATAAATCCAATAAATTGAATTGAATTGAATTGAATTGAATGATGGTTGGTTGGATGGATAGACAGATGATGATGGTGATAGAAAGATGGATGGATGGATGGATGAATAGATGGATGGATGATGATGATAGATAGATAGATAGATAGATAGATAGATAGATAGATAGATAGATAGATAGATAGATAGATAGATATTATATATAGGTAGGTTGGTAAATAGGTAGGCAGGTCGATGGGTGGATAGGTAGATGGATGAATGGATAGGCAGGAAGGCACGCAGATCTGCTTCCATAGTTGGATGAGGGATGCTAGAGTTCCATCTGCAACAATCTGTAAACCATTGTTTGTTTGCTTGTTTGTTTGTTTATCACATTTACATGCTTGTCCATTTCACAAAAGGTTGACTGGACTTTTGTTTAAAATCACCCTATGCATTCCAGTCAGTCAAAACAAAACCAATTATATTGTGACTTAGGACAATATATAGGCCTAGCCCTAGCCAATATTGTCCTACAATTCATCTCTGGAAAGCAAATCTGCAAGAGGCAAATGGCAGAGCACCTTTATGACCTTCAGCAACTAAAAATAAGTTGCATTCACATATGGGATTCGAGGGCAGGTTCTGGGTCAGGCCATACAACGTGGTTCTTTCACTTTAGAAATTGTGCACCAGCATCTGAGAAGTTAACAGTCTTGGGGATCTTGCTATGAATTTTTCAAACCCTCACTCATTGCATCTGCAAAAGAATCTCATAGTCTGCGGCACGTTTCAGCAAACAGGGCCAGGTATTAACATTAGACTTGCAACATGAGGAGGCTGAGGGGAGATAGAAATTCAGCCACTCGGAAGCTCAGGTATCAATTAAGTTGAGTTATTTTCATATGTCACTGCAGTGACCTTGTGATGAAACAGATGAGCTGTTGTGGAAACTGGGAGCCTTTCCCTAACTCTATCCTGAGCTGAAGAGCTGAGAATCCTTCACCCTAAAATAATCCAAATAATGCCGCACAAATCCCAGAGACTGGTTAGGTCCCACAGAGTTGGCCTTCTCCAGGTCCTGTTGACTAAACAATGTTGTCTGGCGGGACCCAGGGGAAGAGCCTTCTCTGTGGTGGCCCCGACCCTCTGGAACCAACTCCCCCAGATATCAGAGTTGCCCCCACCCTCCTTGCCTTTCGTAAGCTCCTTCAAACCCACCTTTGTCATCAGGCATGGGGGAATTGAGATATTCCCTTCCTCCTAGGCTTACAAAATTTATACATGGTATGTTTGTAGGTATGATTGGTTTCTTAAATTGGGGTTTTTAAACTACTTTTAATATTAGATTTGTTTATATTGTTTTTTATTGTTGTTAGCCGCCCCGAGTCTACGGAGAGGGGCGGCATACAAATCAAATAAGTAAGTAAGTAAGTAAGCAGGCAGGCAGGCAGACAGACAGACAGACAGACAGACAGACAGACAGACAGACAGACAGACAGACAGACAGACAGACAGACAGATAGATAGATAGATAGATGGGTCCTTAATATGGAGACTTATGTAAAGTCCTCTGCTCTGCTGACCTGCTGCCCAGGTCTTCCCCTTTCAGTTCCACCCTTATTCCATTAGCAAGATGTCCATGAGATCAAAAGGACATGTGTATCTCACATAAAAGGAAAAAAGATAACATACACACCTACAACCTGAAGAAGGATGAAGACACTCAGGGCTTCTGAAGCAGATTTCTGTTTGTTTGTATTTTAACAGAATAACAGAGTTGGAATGCAGCTTGGAGGTCTTCTAGTCCAGGGATAGGCAAAATTGGCTCTTCTGTGACATGTGGACTTCAACTCCCAGAATTCCTGAGCTAGCATGATTGGCTCAGGAATTCTGAGAGTTCAAGTCCACAAGTCACAGAAGAGCCAATATTGCCAGTAGTGGGTTTCTCTTACCTTTGCTACCAGTTCAGGAATGGGAGTATGCATGAACACATGTACAGAGCATTTTTGATAACATCTGGGTGAGTGGGCAGAGCCTCCTGCCACCATTATTGGTTCCTTTGAACTAGTGTGAACCAGTAGCAACCCACATTTAGTCCAACACCCTGCTTAGCCAGGAAGCCCTTACACCAGGGGTAGGCAAAGTTGGCTCTTCTATGACTTGTGGACTTCAACTCCCAGAATTCCTGAGCCAATCATGCTAGTTCAGGAATTCTGGGAGTCGAAGTCCGCAAGTCATAGAAGAGCCAACTTTGCCTACCCCTGCCATTCACCATTTCAGAAAAAATGATTGTCCAATCAGAGAAATGATTGTCCAATCAGTGTTGGAGCACCCAGAACTTCTTGTGATAAATCATTCTACTGATTAATGTTTAATTTATCCTCAGTTCTAGGTTGCTTCTCCTCGATTGACTTGTTTATTTACTTATTGCATTTTTTAAATCACATTTTTATCAATTTATGAGTAACATAAGGCAGTGAACATCCATTATGCTCCTTCCTCCTCCTATTTTTCCTACAACAACAATTCTGTGAGGTGAGCTGAGCCAAGAGGGAGTGACTGGCCCAAAGTCATTCAGGCCTAAAAGACCTTGTAGGCCATCTAGTCCACCCTACACCATTTCTAGACCCTACACCATTTCTGACAAATCTTTTCTTGAAAGCTTCCAGTGAATAATGATGATGATGATGATGATGATGATGATGATGATGATGATGATGATAATAATAATAATAATAATAATTATTATTATTATTATTATTATTATTATTATTATTATTATTTATTATATTTGTATGCCGCCCCTCACCAAAGACTCGGGGCGGCTCACAACAACATAAACAGTGTACAAATCCAATTTTTAAAAATACAATTTAAAACCCTTATAATAAAATAATCACACAATCCAATCAAACCATACACCAACCTTGACAATATGGGTGTGTGTTAATTTCCCCATGCCTGGTAGCAGAGATGAGTTTTTAATGACTTATGAAAGGCGAGGAGGATGGGAGCAGTCCTAATCTCTGGGGGGAGTTGGTTCCAGAGGGCCGGGGCCGCCACAGAGAAGGCTCTTCCCCTGGGTCCCGCCAGACGACATTGTTTAGTCGACGGGACCCGGAGAAGGCCGACTCCATGGGACCTAATCGGCCACTGGGATTTGTGAGGCAGAAGGCGGTCTTGGAGGTATTCTGGTCCGATGCCATGTAGGGCTTTATAGGTCATGACCAACACTTTGAATTGTGACCGGAAATTGATCGGCAGCCAATGCAGGCCGCGGAGTGTTGATGAGACATGGGCGTACCTAGGGAGGCCCATGATTGCTCTCGCAGCCACATGAAGTTCCCACAACTTCTGTTCCATTGCTTGATCGTTCTCACTGTCATATTTGTTTTCCTTATTTCTATGTTGAATCTCTTCTTGTTCAGTTTCCATCCATTATTCCTTGTCTGGCCTTCAAGTGCTTTGGAAAATAGCTTGACCCACCTCCTCTCTGTGGCAGCCCCTCAAATATTGGACCGCTGCTATCATGTCTCCCCTGGTCCTTCTCTTCACTAGACTAGCCATGCCCAATTCCTGTAACCATCCATTGTATGCTTTAACCTCCAGTCCCTAATTATCTTGGTTGCTCTTCTCTGCACTCTTTCTAGAGTCTCAACATCTTTTTTATAGTGCGGTGACCAAAATTGGATGCAGTATTCCAGGTGTGGTCTTACCGAGATTTATAGAGTGCTATGAGTACATCACTTTATTTTATTTATTTATTTGTTTGTTTGTTTATTTATTTTGTCCAATACATAATACACATTGAAGAGAATAGATATGTAATAATATAAATAAAGAAAATAATAGAAGAAAAGATATAAAAGTATAGGTGAACATATCTGAAAGGAAGAAAAGATAAATGAGCTAAGGAGAGACAATTGGACAGGGGATGGAAGGCACACTGGTGCACTTATGCACACCCCTTACTGACCTCTAAGGAACCTGGAGAGGTCAATTGTGGATAGTCTAAGGGAAAAATGTTGGGGGTTAGGGGTTGACACTACTGAGTCAGGTAATGAGTTCCACGCTTCGACAACTCGGTTGCTGAAGTCATATTTTTTACAGTCAAGTTTGGAGCGGTTAATATTAAGTTTGAATCTGTTGTGTGCTCTTGTGTTGTTGTGGTTGAAGCTGAAGTAGTCATTGACAGGTAGGACGCTGCAGCATATGATCTTGTGGGCAATACTTAGATTGTGTTTTAGGCGACGTAGTTCTAAGCTTTCTAGACCTAGGATTGAAAGTCTTGATGTTGGGTTTTGTATTATTCAGTCTGAATTTCATCATTCAAGGAATGAGGAAGGAGAAAAGGAAGGTATTGTGAGTGAGCCTTGGATATTGTTGTGAAAAAGATGAGGTTTACAGAGTGTTCTGGTTTTATTTATTAGAAATCCTTAGCCAGCTTTATTAAGTTATAACTGTTTATGAGTTAGCCCAACAAGGTTCTTTTCTGTTCTAAACAGAGGTTCATTCATCTGAATCGGTGATTTCACTGATACGTTACCTTGCATTTTTTAAAAGCGGGCATTGTGTGCTCCGCCTAAATAATTTCCCCATGAAGTTATTTTTAAACAATTCCCTCATGAGTCTAAGAAATGCTTGTCTAGACTATTGATTCACTTCCCTCTCTTTCTTGCCCAGATTTCTTTAAGGTTAAGTATAGCTGAAGATTTGTTATACTGCAGTTTAAGAAGCTTTGAGCATTTTCACCTTTGGAAGGGCCGGTGGATAGTTATGTCATGCATAAGTACCACCACGTTTAAATTGCTGGTTCATTTTGTTCTTTTAAAAAGAATTTTAACCAGACAGTGTTAATCCTTACTAGGATATCACCGGCATTAAAAATAATATCCCCTTGTCACCCACTGGCTCTTTTGATCAAACCAGGGTGCCAGGTTTTCTAAACTTTAGAGGAGAATTTACACCTAGGATTAGAAAGAAAAAACAAATCAGGCAAAGCAAGTACTTTGTTCTTTAAGTAGAGTTGAGCTGGAATTTAATAATAATAATAATAATAATAATAATAATAATAATAATAATAATAATAATAATAATTTATTAGATTTGTATGCCGCCCCTCTCCGAAGACTTGGGGCGGCTCACAACAAACGATAAAACAATATATATAGGCACAAATCTAATATTAAGAAAAAAACTAAAAACCCTATCATAATTAAAAACCAAACAGCACATACATACCAAACATAAATTATAATAAGCCTGGGGGAAAGGTGTCTCAAATCCCCCATGCCTGGCGGTATAAGTGGGTCTTAAGTAGTTTACAGAAGACAAGGAGGGTGGGAGCAGTTCTAATCTCCGGGGGGAGTTGATTCCAGAGGGCCGGAGCCGCCACAGAGAAGGCTCTTCCCCTGGGGCCCGCCAGACGACATTGTTTAGTCGATGGAACCCGGAGAAGGCCAACTCTGTGGGACCTTATCGGCCGCTGGGATTCGTGCGGTAGCAGGCGGTTCCGGAGGTATTATGGTCCAGTGCCACTTGCCAGAAAAGGGTTCTTTTCCCCTAGGAAAAAAAAAGGTGGTGTTTTTTTTTCCTTAATCTAGTTCATCCCAGGATAGGATGGCCACTTTGCAGAACTTTCTCCTAATTTATCTCTCTTCCTTTCTCATTTCGCTCCTATTTATAGCAATAGCATTTAGGCTTATATATTGCTTCATAGTGCTTTTACAACCCTCTCTAAGTGGTTTACAGCAGTGGTCCCCAACGTTTTTTCCACCAGGGACCAGTTTCAGCAAGACAATTTTTCTATGGCCCGGTGGGAGCGGAAAGGGGTGTGGTTGGGGGTGGGATTAAGCATGGGGGTGCTGGTCCTCCCCACCCCTCTTTACCGCCATCGCTCTATGGCTGGCAGAACCTGCCTCCCAAGCCCTCTTGCCCAGCGGGAGCTAAGCGCTGGAGAGAGGGGGTCAGGCTGGCCCTCCTGCCTCCCCCCAGCCAAAAACGAAAAAGCGCCCCACGGCAGAAGCCAAAAGAGGCTTGAGCCTCTCGGTCCTTCCCGCCCCTCTGTCCCGTCCATCGTCCTGTGGCCGGCAGAACCTGCCTCCCGAGGCCTCTTGCCCGGCGGGAGGCGAAGCGCTGGAGGGAGGGGGGTGGCGGCATGAGGGCCAGCAGCTGCTGACTCCACGGACCGGTGCAACATGCCCCGCGGCCCGGTACTGGTCCGCGGCCCGGTGGTTGGGGACCCCTGGTTTACAGAATCAGCATATTGCCCCCCAACAATCTGGTTCCTCATTTTACCCACCTTGGAAGGATGGAAGGCTGAGTCAATTTTGAGCCGGTGGTGAGATTTGAACTGCTGAACTACAGCTAGCAGTTAGCTGAACTAGCCTGCAGTGCTGCACTCTAACCACTGCACTACTCTAGCTTTTATACTCTCCTGGTAGAAGCAAGATCACATGAAGTATTAATATCACTCTATAACGCCTTGGTAAGACCAGGGGTGGGTTGTAACTTACCTTGCCACTGATCCACTTCCTCCTGTGATGCGTGGATGCACGTGCCCTGGAATGCATGTGCAGTGCCAAAATTTTGCAAAAAAATCCCTCCCAAAATCCAAAAACAAGATGGGAGCACATGTGCAGTGCCAGAAAGTTGGCTTCTGTGCCTGTGCAGAAGAAAAATATCAGCAAAAAAATTCCCCTCCAAAATTACTTTTTTCAAAAAAAAAAAAAAAAGATGGATGTGTCCACGGACCAGCACTGACAGAACCAGCTCTGTGATGTCACCAGCGGTTTGCAACCGGTTCTATAGAACTGATGCAAACTGACCTCTGGGTAAGACCCCACTTGGAATACTGCACCCAGTTCTCTTAACCACAATATCACAAAGATGTTGAGAGTCTGGGAAGAATGAAGAGAAGAGCAACAAGAATGATTAGGGGGCTGGAGGATAAAACATGAGAAGAACGGTTTCAGGGATTGAATATGTGTAGTCTAATGAAAAGAAGGACTACTTTCCAAAGCACCAAAAGGAAAGACAAGCAGCAATGGATGGAAACTAACCAAGTTGAGAAACAATCTGGAACTAAGGAGAAATCTCCTAGTGATGAGAGCAATCGACCAATGGAATAGCTTGACTTCAGAGGTTGTGGGTCCTCCATCATTGGAGGCTTTCAAAAAGTGACAGGACAACCATTTGTGTGAAAGCATAGAGCACTGATGGTGAACCTATGGCATGCATGCCACAGGGGCACACGGAGCCATATCTGAAGGCACACAAGGTGTTGCCCTATATCATCCCCAGTGCACATGTGCGCACTGGCCAGCTGATTTTTGGCCTTCTTTTTGGTCATTTTCATTCTTCCCAGGGAACTGCTATCCCCATTGGGTTGTTTTTCCTTTTTCACTGTCTCCAAGGTTCAGGAAAGCCTCCTCAACCCTGGAGATGGCGCAGAATGGCCCAATGGGCTAACCAGAAGTTTGTTTCCAAACTTCTGTTTGGCCATTTTTCAATTCAGTTCAATTTATTAGATTTGTATGCTGCCCCTGTCCGAAAACTCGGGGCGGCTCACAACAACAATAAAAACAATATTCTAGAGAAAACAAATCTAATATTAAAAAGCGCATAAAAACCCTATCAAATTTAAAAAGCAAACAACACATACATATCCAAACATAAATATAAAAAAGCCTGGGGGAAAGGTGTCTCAACTCCTCCATGCCTGGCAGTATAGATGGGTCTTGAGTAATTGACGAAAGACAAGGAGGGTGGGGGCAGTTCTAATCTCCGGGGGGAGTTGATTCCAGAGGGTTGGGGCCACCACAGAGAAGGCTCTTCCCCTGGGTCCCGCCAAACGACATTGTTTAGTCGACGGTACCCAGAGAAGGCCAACTCTGTGGGACCTTATCGGTCGCTGGGATTCGTGCGGTAGCAAGCGATTCTGGAGGTACTCTGGTCCAATGCCGTGTAGGGCTTTAAAGGTCATAACCAATACTTTGAATTGTGACTGGAAACTGATCGACAGCCAATGCAGGCCATTGTGTTCGCCGTCTTCAGGTGTCAGAAGACTTCAGTAAGGCTTTTGCACATGTGCAGAGAGCAACACAGAGTGGCGGCAGTTGTGCTCTTGTTGGTGGGGGGGCAACACAGAGGTTGTGCACATGCATGGAAGGAGGCCATGGGTATGGGCATGCGCACGCTAGCATCCTTTTGGCACCTGAGCCAAAAAAAGGTTTGCCATCACTGGTATAGAACCTCCTGTTCTAGCAAGGCATTGAACTAGAAGACCTCCAAGGTCCCTTCCAACTCTATTATTCTGTGTTCTATGAGAACCCATGCTGGTCTACTTAACCTACATCCCACATGAATGCTGCTTTTAACAGCAGCATCAGCAACAGAAATTTTAGAAGGCTGCAAAAGAGTCTAATTGTGATTCAGATTCTGCCGCTGTCGGATAATGATTTTCTCCTAGGGAAATTAAGTAGAATTGTCCCAGCATGTCAATCACTAAAGTAGAAAACAGTTTGTAATGGAATCCTTACCTTTCCTGCACTGATCTTATAGGAAGAAGGAATGTAAATATCTCCCATATCTCCAGTAATGGGCTGCCAACATTTTTATTGCCACACTGGGGGTTCTGGGTTCATTTTTGTGGGTGGGGCTTAATTGTCATGTGACTGGGTAGGAGTGACTGGCCGGCCATGTGACCAGGTGGGGGTGGCTTGAACAATCATCATCGTTCAAGTGAATCCCAGAATCCCAGCAGCCGATAAGGTCCCACAGAGTTGGCCTTCTCCGGGTCCTGTCGACCAAACAATGTCGTTTGGCAGGCCCTGGGGGAAGAGCCTTCTCTGTGGCAGTCCCGGCCCTCTGGAATCAACTCCCCCAGAGATTAGAACGGCCCCCACCCTCCTTGTCTTTTGCAAGTTACTCAAGACCAACCTATATCGCCAGGCATGGGGGAATTAAGACATCTCCCCCAGGCTTTCTTATATTTTATGTTTGGTATGTATGTGTTGTATGGTTTTTAAATTGTTGGGGTTTTTTAATGTAATTTTATTATTAGATTTATTCCATTGTTATACTGTTTTTATTGTTGTTGTGAGCCGCCCCGAGACTTCGGAGAGGGGCGGCATACAAATCTAATAAATTGAATTGAATTGAATTGAACTGTTAAGTCCTTGACTTACAACTTTATCAGTGTCGCTCGTTTCCCACGGTATCCTTCCTGGGTCGCCCCCCTCCCCCCACCTCAGGCTGGGTAGCTTGGTGAACGGGTGCTGCCAGAAGCATAAATCTGTCTACGGAGTCTACGGAGAGGGGCGGCATACAAATCTAATAATCTAATAATTGCTGCCAGCGCCACTTCCACCCATGCCTTCTGCTTGCACCTCAGGTGAGAGGTGGCAGTGCAAGGCTGGAGAGCAGCCGGGCAGGAGAGAGGGAAGCTTGTCCGAGGCCAGGAAGGAGGAAAGAGGAAAAAAGCAAGGAGCACAGATACAGCAGCAGCCGCAGGGGGGAAAAAAACCCGAGCCCAGTAATCCAGGAAGTGAGAGACACCGATCAGCTGGAGCTGCACAGGCATCTTCATTTTCGCCGGTGGAACTACGTTCTACCCTATCCAGCCTGCTGCCCACCCCTGCATATCTCCAAACTCTGGAAATCTGCCAGCCCACAAGAAGTTTTGGGAATTCTGGAAGTCGAGTACCAAAAATCAGATTTGTTGGTTGAAATGGACAATTTGGAGGCAGAGGAGAGTGGAATCAGTGGTATTTAGGAATTATGAGGAACCTCAACATGTTGGGAGGGAAAGAAAAGTTCATGAAGTTTTTATTAGAACAATATTGGAGCTGTTTCCTGCTGGCTTATTTCTGGATGTTTTTTTCCAATGTAGTAATGGGATTTTCTGGTAGTCTTCCATCAAAGCAATAGGTAGTTCCAATTCTGTTAAACTTTTTGACGTTCAACAAAATTTAATTAGACACTACTATCTGCCGAGGATACACTGTTATTGATTGCCAATGATTTTTGGATTATCTTCCAGCCCTGTATTATATAGAATCCCCCGATATTCTTTCTTTTTTCTAATCCACCCCAATTCCATACATAAAGAATTGCACCTGTACTTTTTCACTTGGAATAGAATAAAATAGAACAGAACAGAACAGAATAGAATAGAATAGAATAGAATAGAATAGAACAGAATAGAATTCTTTATTGGCCAAGTGTGATTGGATGCACAAGGAATTTGTCTTTGGTGCATATGCCCTCAATGTACATTAAAAAAAAAAAGATACAGTGTGCCTAAAAGAAAAGATTACTAGATTTTAACAAGAGACCTGGGAGCTGGACTAGATTTCTGGTATGGTAGTTCCCCAATGGCGTACCAATCAGATCATATTGGATCTCAAGCAAGAAAGAAAACACAGGTCTACAAAAAATATTTTTTGTAATCATCTTGTACTTTTCTGAATCATTTTTTTTTGTATATATAGTTTTTCTATAGCAGGTATAGTTTCCACAGAGCAGCATCATTATTATAAGGTATAGGAAATATACTGGTGACATTAAGAAAACAGTAATTGCCACATACATTGAAAATGTAGAAATAATGTAATAACAAAAATGCTTCTACATCAGAAACTTTATGTGACAGAGCAAAACTAAGCATAGTTTTTGGAATCAGCACATCAAAATCCATAAAGCAGACATATTATCTTTGCTGATGATTTTTTTGTGTTGACCAGTGTAATTAGGGGACTGGAGACTAAAACATATGAAAAATGTTTTATTCTGGGCACGGCTAGGACCAGGAATGCCTTAATAGCAGTGTTCCAATGCCTGAGGGGCTGTCTCAGAGAGGAGGGGGGGTCAGCTAGTAATGGACTCCTATAGGTACGGTCAGGTACACAGAACTGGTAGAAAAAATTATCCCCCCCCCTTTCCCCCCTTCTGGGCTCTGGGTATGTTTTCCTATCACAGTAAATGAGGCTGAATGTATATAATTTTAGAAGAGCTGTGCATGCATGTGTCTGTGTACATACACGTAAAGTTTATATAGTAGATAATGTATATTTTTGTGTGCCTGCGTGTAATATGTATGTACACATATGGCATCTATACATAGAATTAAATAGTATATTTTGGATGTTCAGTAATGGTAAATAGATAGGGAAATTGTATCTCTCTGATCAGAGGAGAGGCCAGGCACCCTAACCCAAACCCTTGATGCGAGTGACATCAAGTTGGCCACCTTTAAGCCAGTCACAGGACCTTTAAACCAACCCCGGTCACATGATCGTCAAGCCATTCCCACCTGGTCATGTGGCCTGCAAGCCACACCCCCAAAATAAGCAAAACAGTGTGGTAGTAAATATTTTGCAGCTCTTCACTGGGGTCAGCCTATTTTCCAAAGAACCTGAAGGCAGGACAAGCTAGAATGGAGGAAAATGATCAAGGAGATATTCAAGCTAGAAATAAGGAAAACTTTTCTGAGCCATTCCTAAGTCTCCCTGTTGTTCTTTTGTATTTGTATTTGGTATTTATTAGATTTGTGTGCCGCCCCTCTCCGAAGACTCGGGGTGGCTAACAACAATAAAAAAGACAATGTGAACAAATCTAATATTAAAAATAATCTAAAAAACCCCAATTTAAAGAACCAATAATACATACAAGCATACCATGTATAAATTCTATAAGCCTAGGGGGAAGGGAAAATTTCAATTCCCCCATGCCTGATGACAGAGGTGGGTTTTAACCCTGCTGTTCTGTTCGGGTCGTATGTGACCCGAAGCCAAGTTTGAGTCCCTGTAAAAAATTTTCCCTGCATATCTGAAACTTGAAATTTCATGACTTTTCATCATTTCAGGGGTTCTCTCTATGAGAATTTTTTTTGGGGGGTGGGGGGCTTAGTTTTTGCTGAGCAAAAAAAGTTCCTAATGTTATGTTCGGGTCACATACGACCCGGACCGAAAACACTTCATTTGAAGTGCTTATGTTTGGTCAATTTGAAAACTTTTTTCACTTGGAAAGTAGTCTGAACATTTCTGCACACAATGATATGAAAATTGAAATGAAAAAATTAATCCTTATTGGTTTATTTTGCACATAAATGTGCCGCCCCCGCCGTTTTTGTGATTTTTTTTCAATTTATGGATAGTTTTGCTTGCAAAATCCATTCTATTTTACTGGAGTTGGTGTGGGATTGGTAGCTTGAACATTTCTGAATATAAGAAAAATATAAAGGAACTGAAAAAAATGATTCTTACTGGTTTTTTAACATCAGAAATAAGGCCTCCCCCCCCCTCGGCTGCTTGCAATCATTTTCACTTTTTATTTTTTTATGCTCCAAATCCGAAATATTCTTTAAAATCTTAGGCATTCATTTACTCAATTTAACAATGCTGGTCATCAAAAAATATTTTTGGGGTGGTGGCTAATTGTTTTCTGGGCAAAAAAAAATCATAACTTCAAATCTGTTTCTGTTCGTATATGACAGGACCAAAAATATTTTTTTTAGGTACTTGAATTTAATCTTTTTGAAAACTTTTTCAACTGGAAAACTAGTTTGAACATTTATGAACATAATGATATGAAAATTGAACTGGAAAAATTGAGACTTATATTTTTATTTTGATCAAAAAGCCCCTCCCCCCATCCTTTCTGAATTTCGTGTCAATTTATATTTTTTAAGGCTACAAATCCCTAAGGAATTTTCCCCCAAAAGGTTTGATATACTAAATTGAACATTTCTGAACATGAGAAAAATATAAATGAACTGAAAAAAATGGTTCTTATTGGTTTATTTTTGCCACAAAAGGGCCACCCCCCCCCGGCCTTGCTGTGTGCCATTATTGTCACTGTTTATACATATTTGTCTATAAATATTTGGAATATCCTTTTGAAAATCAACCACATTGTAGCCAGATAACTAATTTTATGAAAGAAATCCATTTTACTAAAAAAAAGTATGTAAGTTTGAAATTAACACCATAATTTTTATATAAATTGAAATAAATTTATATGCAAAATAAACCAATATGCATCAATTTTTCCAGTTCAATTTTCATATCATTATGTTCAGAAATGTTCAAGCTACAAATCCCACACCAACTTTAGCAAAATAGAATGCATTCTGCTAGCAAAACTATCCATAAAGTAAAGACTATTTCACAAAAACGGGGGGAGGCACATTTATGTGCAAAATAAACCAATAAGGATTAATTTTTTCAGTTCAATTTTCATATCATTGTGTGCAGTAATGTTCAAGCTACCAATCCCACACCAACTTTAGTAAAATAGAATGCATTTTGCAAGCAAAACTATCCATAAATTGAAAAAAAATCACAAAAACGGGGGGGGCGGCACATTTATGTGCAAAATAAACCAATAAGGATTAATTTTTTCATTTCAATTTTCATATCATTGTGTGCAGAAATGTTCAGACTACTTTCCAAGTGAAAAAAGTTTTCAAATTGACCAAACATAAGCACTTCAAATGAAGTGTTTTCTGTCCGGGTCGTATGTGACCCGAACATATCACTAGGAACTTTTTTCGAACAGAACACAAATTAAGGAGCTTGCGAAAGGCAAGGAGGGTGGGGGTAACTCTGATATCTGGGGGGAGCTCGTTCCAGATGGTCGGGGCCACCACAGAGAAGGCTCTTCTCCTGGGTCCCGCCAAACGGCATTGTTTAGTCGACGGGACCCGGAGAAGGCCCACTCTGTGGGACCTAACTGGTCGCTGGGATTCATGCGGCAGAAGGCGGTCCCGGAGATATTCTGGTCCGATGCCATGAAGGGCTTTATAGGTCATAACCAACACTTTGAATTGTGACCGGAAATTGATCGGCAACCAATGCAGACTGCGGAGTGTTGGTGTAACATGGGCACACCTTGGGAAGCCCATGATTGCTTTCGCAGCTGCATTCTGCACGATCTGAAGTTTCCGAACACTTTTCAAAGGTAGCCCTTTTCTGTCTGTTTTCACACAGCTATCCTACTTATTGAATTAGTGCATACAGACAAAACGCTGAACTGAGAACTAACCTATTCCAGCCTCGCTAGGTAGTTTAGAACAGGAAATGTGTGTGTGTGTTTGTATGAGTGTACATATATATGTGCATGTCTGTGCATGTGTAAATAAATTCAGTAGCAGCCATATAAATGTCCAATGTCATAATTTAACTGACGCCTTTTCTAAAGTTATAAATTAACCTTAGTTTTTGAAAATTAATCTTGTTTATCTCAAGGGAGACTCTTTCTTTCTTTCTTTCTTTCTTTCTTTCTTTCTTTCTTTCTTTCTTTCTCTTTCTCTTTCTTTCTTTCTCTTTCTTTCTTTCTTATCTCTCTTTCTCTCTCTTTCTTTCTCTCTGTCTCCTCTTCCCTTCTTCCCATTCTCCTCTCATAATATAATAGCCTGGCTTTGTATTCCTAATCACTTGGCACTCGTTACATTTCCCCTCTCTTTTTTTTTTTATTAATCCTTTTATTGCCACTCAACAATGTTATCTGTAATTGTCCAAATTGTGGCTGGAGACTCATTTTTAAACGAGTGGGGACAGAGAAGAAAGGGGCTTTTGTTTTATTTAAATTTTAGATTTGCCTTTTATTTTCCTTCTCATTACCCAGAAATATCCACCTTGGGTGATGGTTTTTGTTTTGGTTTTTTCAGTCCGTGAATGGGCAATCAAGCCCCTGAAGGTGGCATATGGCTCGGCCTTCATTTTGCAGCTAGCAGACTGCTGCCAAATTCCACTAGCAAAACTTCTGGTTTGGTATGCAGTGATTTTCCATGCTATTTTTCCCCAGGTGGCAGTGTTTTAATGGCTGGAAAAAGTCTGATGCTTGTCAGTGGTTATAGGTAAATCTTCAGTCTATAGCCACGATTTAAACCCAGCATTTCCTTTGTGAGACAAGACAGTCGCTAAGTGAGTTGGGCACCATTTTACAACCTTTCTTGCCAGAGTTGTTAAGTGAATCCCTGACGTTGTTAAGTTAGGAACGTGGTTGTTAAGTGAATCTGGCTTCCGCATTGACTTTGCGTTTCCGGTCACAATTCAAAGTGTTGGTAATGACCTATAAAGCCCTACATGGCATCGGACTAGAATACCTTGGGGACTGTCTTCAGCCGCACGAATCCCAGTGACCAATAAGGTCCCACAGAGTTGGCCTTCTCCGGGTCCTATCGACTAAACAATGTTGTCTGGCGGGCCCCAGGGGAAGAGCCTTCTCTGTCGTGACCCCGGCCCTCTGGAATCAACTCTCCCCAGAGATTAGAACCGCCCCCACCCTCCTTGCCTTTCGTAAGTTACTAAAGACCCACTTTTGTCACTAGGCATGGGGGAACTGAGATAACCCCCAGGCTTATACAGTTTATGCATGGTACAATTGTGTTGTATGGTTCCAATGTTGGGTTTTAGAATGTTTTTAATATTAGATTTGTTACACTGTCACTATTTTGTCGTGAGCCACCCTGAGTCTACGGAGAGGGGCGGCATACAAATCTAAATAATAATAATAGTAATTATTATTATTATTATTATTAGTAGTAGTAGTAGTATGATTATAATCATATTATTATTATTATTGTTGTTGTTATTATTATTATTATTATTATTATTATTATTATTATTATTATTATTTGCTTGTCAGAACGTCACAAAAGATGACCATATGACCTTGGGACAGGGCCACAGTCATAAATATGAACCAGTTGCCAAGCATTTGATTTTTATTCACATGACCACGGGGATAGTGGAAGGTTCATAAGGGTGAGAAATGGTTGTAAGATTGCTGTAAAAGCACTATAGAGTGGTATATAAGTCTAAATGCTATTGCTGTTATAATGTCAGCCGGGGTGGGCTGCTGCAAGGATGGGGGGAAACGCAGTGGGGTAGGGTAGCGAAAATGGAGCTCCACCCCAGAGCACCCAATTTGCACCAAAAGATGTTGAAAGAAAATGCAGGGCATCCTCTTTGGGCAGCCTCTGCATTCTTCCTGAAAGCGTTTAAAATCCCCCCAAGCCGGCAATTCTGCTACAAATAAAAGTGTCTAGGAAAAATTAGATTATCTCAGGGACCGCCTTCTGCTGCACGAATCCCAGCGACCAGTCAGGTTCCACAGAGTGGGCCTTCTCCGGGTCCCGTCAACTAAACAATGTTGTTTGGCGGGACCCAGGGGAAGAGCCTTCTCTGTGGCGGCCCCGGCCCTTTGGAACCAACTCCCCCCAGAGATTAGAATTGCCCCCACCCTCCTCACCTTTCGTAAACTTCTTAAAACCCACCTCTGCCGTCAGGCATGGGGGAACTGAGATATTCTTTCCCCCTAGGCCTTTACAATTTACGCATGGTATGTCTGTATGTATGTTTGGTTTTTATATTAATGGGTTTTTAAGTTATTTTAGTATTGGATTGGATTGTTTACATGCTGTTTTTATCATTGTTGTTAGCCGCCCCGAGTCTACGGAGAGGGGCGGCATACAAATCCAATAAATAAATAAAAATATAAGGAGCTAAGATATGGAATTAATTCTATATGATCTGGGTTTCTGCCTCCCCCTCCTTTCCGAATGGCTATAATATTCTCTAGAACAGAAGTCTTCATAGCTGGCTGGAGAATTCTGGGAGTTGAAATTCACAAGTCTTAAAGTTGCCAATTTTGGGGACCCCTGCTCTAGAAAATAAAATGAATAATGCTTGAAAGCTAATGTTTTGCCAGAAACCTTTGTTTGGTTTGGTAGTCTGCAGATTGTTGTGTGGAGTGGAGCATTTTGGGATGTTCACTTAGTCTGTGAAAGTAGCAAGGAACACTATAGTTTGAGTAAGTGATTAATTTGCGAGTGGCCATTTTAATCAGGGAGGCACCTTTATGACAATGCTCAAAATGTGCTTTCATAATTCTAAGTGACTTGTTTCTGTCATTTCACTCTTCTATAACTGTCCATTTCTAGGATGTGGGTGAATTTGATGACCCGCTTCTTTTGAATCCATTGATATGCGTACTGTTTTGAGGTTCTTGGAAAATCCTTGGTCAAGTCACTCCCACCTGGTCACATGGCTGGCAAGCCACTCCTCTTTTTTTTAATAAACTTTATTGATTTTCTTAAAATTGACATACACACAAACACACATTTAACATAAAGTTGGGGTTGCAAATACCCCTCTTATTCTAGAAGTCAAATTACGATACAGAAAAAGAATACATTGTTAATATCTTAAATCGACATATTAATTTTAAATGAAAAGAAGAAATTTTATATAACCTTATAAAAAAGCTTCGTATATAGACAAGATACAAACTCAAAATTTAAATCCTAACAGTACTTCTATAGTTCACACCTAATATTCATTTTTACTTCTTCTTTTTCTCTATCCATATATACACTTTATTCCAAATCACATAAAATTCCGATTCTTCTTGGTTATTTAACCATCTTGTCATCATATCCATTTCAGCGCAATCTAATATTTTCTTAATAAACTCTTCGTCTTTGGGAATACCTTCCCCTTTCCAATTTTGCGCATATACTATCCTGGCTGCTGTCGTTATATGAATAACTAGATGTAAAATATCTTCCACTCCTACCTGGTCACGTGACCAGCAAGATACACCCACAAAATAAGCCATGCCCACAGAGTGGTAGTAAACATTTTGATAGCCCTTCACTGAGTGTCAGTCTCTTTCATTTTACCCTTCTGTGCTTTCCTCTCCCTGGATGTGCCATTCATGTAATTTTGGACTCAAAGAAGAAGAAGAAAATCATAATACATCAAAAATACCTAGGCTCGGGTTTTTTTAAAAGAAGTCTATTAACCGAGAAGACCTATTGAAACTCCCCTCATATTAAGAGATCAGAGGGGAGACAGGTTTGGATACAGACATTCTCTGTGGGAGCTCCCTTCATATATAATAGCTTTCCCCAAAAGTCAGACTAACTTTTTCTCTTGTAGTATTCCATGGGTTTCTGAAAATCGGGTTATTCCAGAAGAGCTCGCTCACTGGTTAACTGAATTCTTATTCTACCAAATTGTTACGGTTATTTTTATAGTATGGCTACTTTTGCAATTGCTTTACGTTTGCTGATTTTTAGGCCTATAATCAAAACTGTAAGCCACTTAAGCTTGGCTGTGACTGAAGAGGGAAGAGGAAGAGGGGGAAGAGCCTTCTCTGTGGCGGCCCCAGCCCTCTGGAACCAACTCCCCCCAGAGATTAGAATTGCCCCCACCCTCCTTGGCTTTCGTAAGCTGCTTAAAACCCACCTCTGCCATCAGGCATGGGGGAATTGAGATACTCTTTCCCCCTAGGCCTTTACAATTCTATGCATGGTATGTATGTATGTATTTTTGGTTTTTTATATTAATGGGTTTTTAATTGTTTCTAACATCAGACTACTATTGTACACTGCTTTATTGTTGCTGTTAGCCACCCCGAGTCTCCGGAGAGGGGCGGCATACAAATCCAATAAATGAATGAATGAATGAATGAATAAATAAATGAATAAATAAATAAGAGGTAGGGAGGATGGGAGGATGGGAAGGAAGGGAGGGAGGAAGGAAGGAAGGAAGGAACGAATGAAGGAACAAAGGAAGGAAGGAATGAAGGAAGGAACAAATGAACAAATGAATGAATGAAGGAAGGAAGGAACGAACAAAGGAATGAAGAAAGGAAGGAACGAAGGAAGGAAGGAGGTAGGGGGAGAGGAAAGAAAAGAAGGAAAGAGGAAGGAAAGAAGGAAAGGAAAAGATTCATGTTCACAGTGGTGACATGTAGCAGTGTTCCAATATCTCAGGGGTTGCCACAAAGAGGAGGGAGCCAAGCTATTCTCTGAAGCACTTAACGAGAAGCAATGGGTGGAAACTAATCAAGGATTGAACCTAGAAATAAGAAGTAATTTCCTGACAGTTAGAACCATCATCGATGGAATAACTCCATTGTGAGTGCTCCAACACTGGAAAGATTTTTAAGAAGAGATTGGACCACATTTGTCTGAAATATTATTATTATTATTATTATTATTATTATTATTATTATTATTATTATTATTATTATTATTAATTAGATTTGTATGCCGCCCATCTCCGGAGACTCGGGGCGGCTCACAACAACAAAACAGTACAAATCCAATAGTTAAAAAACAGTTTAAAACCCTTAATATAAAAACAGTCATACATCCCAGACAAACCATACATAAAACGAAATGGCCATGGTATAGGGACACGGTGGCGAACCTATGGCATGTATGCCACAAGTGGCACATGGAGCCATATTGGAGAGCATGCAAAACTTTGCCCTGTGTCAGCTCCAGCGGGCATGTGCATGCTCGCTTGTTGATTTTTGGCCTTGGGAAAGGCCATTTTGCCCTCTGGATGCTTCAGAAAAATAAAGGGAACACTTAAACAACACAATATAACTCCAGGTAAATGAAACTTCTGTGAAATCAAATTGTCCACTTAGGAAGCAACACTGAGTATTGTATTCAATGAGAATATTTCATTCATTCAGATATATATACTGCTCAAAAAATAAAGGGAATGCTCAAATAACACATCCTAGATTTGAATTAATGAAATATTCTCATTGAATATTCTGTACAAAGTTGAATGTGCACAACAGCATGTGAAATTGATTGTCCATCAGTGTTGCTTCCTAAGTGGACAGTTTGATTTCACAGAAGTTGGATTTACTTGGAGTTATATTGCATTGTTTAAGTGCTCTCTTTATTTCTTTGAGCAGTGTATATACCATGTTTCCCCGAAAGTAAGACAGTGTCTTACTTTCTTTTTATCCCCAAAAGCCCCACTATGTCTTACTTTCGGGGCATGTCTTATATTGGAAAAAAATTGTCGAATTTTTTGTTTTAACCATAAAATTAACTTTTATTAACAACCTGAACAGTATGGCGTGGGCAGGAGGCGGCGCTCATTTGGATCAGACGGAGGCGGCAGACGCGGTGACGTATGGAGGGGGGGCGGCGCGGAAGTGGGCAGGAGGCGGCGCTCATTAAGATCAGAGGGAGGTGGCAGACGCGGCGACGTATGGAGAGGGGGACAGTGCGGACGTGGGCAGGAGGCGGCGCGCAGCTAGATGAGAGGGAGGCGGCAATACCCCCGTGTTTCCCTGAAAGTAAGACATATGTCTTACTTTCGGGGTACGGCTTATATTAGCCGACCCCCCTGAAACCCCCGATACGTCTTACAATCGGGGGTGTCTTACTATCGGGGAAACAGGGTACTAATAGATACAAAGACAAAAATTGTAAAGGAAATACAGTTTATATGAAGTACACACAAATGAACATTTAACGTTAAGATAATTTACCGTACAAGTACCAAAGAGGTTTATATGTACATCTAGACATGTATTGTTGTGTTTTATTTAATGTTTGTTCATCTTTTTTAATGTTTTAATGTTTATATTCAATAAGATTTATTAAAAAAAAAGAAATGTGAAAACAATGCTGGGTGCCCTTGTGATAAATCCTGATCCACTGACAAAGAGAGATACATCAGATTATTAACAGAGCCATCGCCTCCTTGCCCTTAAAATCTTTCTCCTCTGCTAAGAAGAGAGAGGAACGTCAAGAAAGAAAAGTGTTCTTCCGTCCCTCTTGAGTTTTCTCTCTATCCCTTAGCAGTTTTGAAGAGGCATACTAGGAAAGAACCCTTTATACAAAAGATTAGTATATGTGTGTCTCTGTCCTTCTCCAACCGACACTCTGAGAACATCATTGTTATTATTGCAGTAGGAATTGAAAAACAAGTAATATAGTAATAATAATATTTGTCCCTGGCAAAAAGAAAAGAAAAGGAGGAGTCGAGTCAAATCCAATGGCACTTGATATTTGTTAGCACAATCTTGCTTAGTACCAAGCAATTATGAAGCCGGATAACTTCCCAGCAATTAAGAGTTCGGTAATAGAGTGAAGCCTATTGTCCTAATTGAGTGGAATTAGTGGTGGCACTAGAAACATTGGAGATGCATTAAGTTCTTCACTTTTAATTAAGAGGACGATGTTTATTGCAAGGGGGGTTTAGAGTGAAAGAGGGAGAACTGTTACAATAAGTTTGTTTTCTGCTCAAAGATGCCTGCAGTCGGAAAGATGGGAATAGGCTACAGCTCTGTTCAAATAATAACATTAGCACAAATCAAATTAAGGACTCGGGAAGCTGGGTCTTCATCTTCGATTGGAGGGTTGTCGACTCCTTTTTAAAGTAAGGATGGTGCTTTGCTTGTTAATTTAGTCTACGGAGAGGGGCGGCATACAAATCCAATAAATAAAATAAATAAATAAAATAATTTATTTGGGGTTTCGGGGGGCACATCAGGATGTATGCGCATCGGTGTGAGTGATCAAACACTGACACTTCCATTGAGAAAGAGACAAAATACACTGCTCAAAAAAATAAAGGGAACACTTAAATAACACAATATACAGTGGCACCTCTACCTAAGAACACCTCTACTTACAAACTTTTCTAGATAAGAACTGGACGTTCAAGATTTCAAGAACCATTTTCCACTTACAAACCCGAGCCTCCGAAACTGTAACCGGAAAAGGTGGGGAGAAGCCTCTGTGGGGCCTCTCTAGGAATCTCCTGGGAGGAAACAAGGCTGGAAAAGGCGGGGGGAAGCCTTTGTGGGGCCTCTCTAGGAATCTCCTGGGAGGAAACAGGGCCTCCACCCTCCCTGTGGTTTCCCCAATCGCACACATTATTTGCTTTTACATCGATTCCTATGGGAAGAAATTGCTGCTTCTTACAAACCTTTCTACTTAAGAACCTGATCACAGAACAAATTAAGTTCATAAGTAGAGGTACCACTAAATCAAACTTAGCTGAAATCAAACTGTCCACTTAGGTAGCAACACTGATTGACAATCAATTTCACATGCTATTGTTCACATTCAACTTTGTACAGAACAAAGTATTCAATGAGAATAGTTCATTCATTCTGATCTAGGATGTGTTATTTGAGTGTTCCCTTTATTATTATTTTTTTTGAGCAGTATATATTGATCTTTGGGATCTCTGCAGGTTGTACCTAGTTACTCATTCAAAATACCTGTTTGTTTCGCTACCGGCTGAGATTTTAGATTAGATTAGATTAACAGTGTTGGAAGGGACCATGTAGATCATCTAGTTCAACCCCCTGCCCAAGCAGGAGATCCTACACCATTATTATTATTATTATTATTATTATTATTATTATTATTATTATTAATTAGATTTGTATGCTGCCCCTCTCCGAAGACTTGGGGCGGCTCACAACAATAATAAACAATATGGTACAAATCCAATGATTAAAAACTAAAATTAACAAACTCACTATCATTAAAAACAATCAACACTACCCAACCATAACCACACATAAATCTTACTTAAAGCCCTTCATGGCACCGGACCAGAATATCTTCGGGACCGCCTCCTGCCGCACGAATCCCAGCGACCGGTTAAGTCCCACAGAGTCGGCCTTCTTCGGGTCCCGTCGACTAAACAATGCCGTCTGGCGGGACCCAGGGGAAGAGCCTTCTCTGGGGGGGCCCCGACCCTCTGGAACCAGCTCCCCCCTGAGATTAGGATTGCCCCCACCCTCCCTGCCTTTCGTAAACTCCTTAATACCCACCTCTGCCGTCAGGCATGGGGGAACTAAAACATCTCCCCCTTGCCCATGTTGTTTTGCCATTTGACTGATTGACTCACTGTGTGCCTGTTTTTTATATATATTAGGACTGTTTTATGAATCTATTAATTTTAAATCGTAATTAGATTGGTGGGCATTGGATTTGTTATTATGTACTGTTTTTTATTATTGTTGTGAGCCGTCCCGAGTTTGCAGAGAGGGGCGGCATATAAATCCAATAAATCTAATCTAATCTAAATCTTTACTAGCCAAAGGGGATAATGTTGTAATGTTGCCTTCTTGAAAAGGAAGGACACCACCGCTCTTCAACTAGCAGCACTCCCTGATTTTCCCCATTCCCACCCCGCCCCGTCCCGTCCCTAACCTGCGTGAAATAGATTTTCGAATTCAACCCCTCCATGGGGAAGTTGGATTTGGAGTTCCCATTATCGCTCAACGCGAGGTGCCATTCCCGTGGGCCCTGATCAGGCTCTTAGCAACTCATCCGAAGAGATTGGCGCTGTGCAAAAAGGCCTTCCCCTCTGCACTGGCAGCAATTCTGAGCTGGAGTCCAAATGTTCCGTGCACAGCTCTCCAATGCTGGCCAGTTGCCAAGTCAGACGAGCCCAAGGGGTTAATCACCCCATAATAGGGGAAGAGGGGAAAAAATCAGCTGTGGGGCGGATGCAACACTCCTGTGCCTCAATTTAGACTCCGTTGCCCCAGAGAAAAATCCCCTGTCGCTTATTTCTTTCTCTTCCTCAGAGAGGTGCCTGGGAGGAAATGTTGATGCTAACTGTTTTGTTAGGGATCAAACATGGAATGTTTTGGTGAGGAGTCTGAAATTGCTTTACACTCCCCCGTGGTGCCAAAACCTCCAGACACTCTTAAGATACAACATGTGTTTGGTTGCTGAGCTGTGGGCGTCCCATTGCGACTACATGTTCCATGGCCGTCACCTGTGGTTGCATCCATCTGGTGGGAAGCAATTTAGCAACAGGTAATAAATACATGGGCTGAGTCAGTGGGGCAATGTTTTTCCCTTGAAGGCACTTTTAATTGGCTTAAAGAAGATGATCTTTTTTTTGGGGGGGGGGAGGGTTTCCTTACAGTTGCTGGTGATTGCTCCCAAAAGGAGAAGCCACAGGTGACCTCTTAAGTTTAGTGTGGGAGGGGGGGGCATTAAAAAAGTGGGACAAAAATCAAAGGGAGACAAGAGAAGAAGGAAAGAAGAAAGAAGAACCCAGCTAACAAGCACGGATAGGGGTTTTGTAAGATACAGATTTAATTTTACCTGGCTGTTCCTGGAGGAAACTGAGATAAAACTAAAACATATCTATTGGTGACAGTGACTACGTTCTTTATTTCCTCTCCTCTTCCCTCTTCTCCTCTCCTCCTCTCACCGCCCCTCTCCTCCTCTCCCCTCTCCTCCTCTCCCCTCTCCTCCTCTCCCCTCTCCTCCTCTCCCCTCCCCTCCCCTCTCCTCTCCACTCTCCCCTCCCCTCCCCTCTCCTCTCCATCCCCTCCCATCTCCCCTCCACTCTCCTCCTCTCCCCTCCCATCCTCTCCCCTCTCCTCCTCTCCCCTCTCCTCCTCTCCCCTCTCCTCCTCTCCCCTCCCCTCCCCTCTCCTCTCCACTCTCCCCTCCCCTCTCCTCTCCATCCCCTCCCATCTCCCCTCCACTCTCCTCCTCTCCCCTCCCATCCTCTCCCCTCTCCTCCTCTCCCCTCTCCTCTCCACTCTCCCCTCCCTTCCCCTCTCCTCTCCTCTTCTTCCCTCTCCTCTCCCCTCCCATCCCCTCTCCTCTCCATCCCCTCCCATCTCCCCTCCACTCTCCTCCTCTCCTCTCCCCTCCCCTCTCCTCCCCTCTCCTCTCCTCTCCTCTCTCCTCTCCTCTCCCCTCCCCTCTCCTTTCCTTTCCTTTCCTAGAATTCTGAAGAGGTTTTGGTAGTGGTGGTCAAAACTTTCCTAGACAAAAGAATGTATCTATGTTTTGTCTATTAGTGATCCATGATTTAATCTATAGAATTCGATGGGATATCAGAACAGAATAGCACAATAAGATAATTGGAAGGGACCTTGGAGGTCTTCTAGTCCAGCTCCCTACTCAGGCACGAGACCCTATCCTTTTTTAGACAAACAGGTTTGCCATCACGGTGCTGGACTGTCTATAGTGCAATCCATAATAAATGAATGGACATATTCTGATATTAGAATGAAATCTGGTTAATTTAAATACCAAGCATGTAAGAGAAGGGACTTTGTTGATCTACTCCAGTGTTTTCTGCTGTCCTTGGTCTCCCAAGGACCTTCCATGTCACCTTCTTTCTGGGAATACTTTGTGTAGAGTTGCATCTAATTGAACTCTAGACTGTTTCACATGCAATGCAAAGTCTCAATCGTGAAGCCGTTGGCCCAGCCTTGCTATCTACCTCCATAGCCAACTCAGAATATAAGATGTGGTTGGAATTTACTCGTCGCGTTAAAGAAGTGCTCTTTCATAGGAACCCCTTTGGGTGCATTTTTTCATGGGTAATGTTTTCTCAGTCTTCTGGATTTTCTGTACAATTAGCTTCACCATAGGTGACTGGTGCTAAATTAAATGGAGGACTGCAAAGCATTCGAGTGTATTTTGATCTCTATTCATCAGAAGCCTGGCTATATTATGATCAAAGCAATCTACAGGGTGTCAAGGGGCAAGGGGCAGTGAAATAAAGCATTTTCGAAATGGGAAACAATATGCGGGATGGCATACAATACAGTAATACCTCGTGTTACGAACCTAATTGGTTCCCGGGGCAGGTTCGTAAGATGAAAAGTTTGTAAGATGAAACATTGTTTCCCATAGGAAACAATGTAAAATCAATTAATCCGTGCAACGAAAAAAAATGCAAAAAAACGACGCCGCGTCCTCCTGAACCCGAACGCCAAACCCGAACTTCTGGGTTTGGCATTTGGGAGGACGCCGAGAAGCCCCCCGGCTGTTTCAAAAGGTGACAGCGGGTGACGGGGCTTCTCAGCGGCCTCCCGAACCTGAACTTTTGCCAAAC
Source organism: Erythrolamprus reginae (assembly GCF_031021105.1). NCBI lineage: Eukaryota > Metazoa > Chordata > Lepidosauria > Squamata > Dipsadidae > Erythrolamprus > Erythrolamprus reginae. The sequence continues at coordinate 408,330,323 of NC_091950.1, forward strand.
TTCCAGGTTCGGCGTTCGGGAGGCCGCCGAGAAGCCCCGCTGCCCGCTGTTACCTTTTGAAACAGCCGGGGGGCTTCTCGGCGTCCTCCCGAATGCCGAACCCGGAAGTTCGGGTTTGGCGTTCGGGTTCAGGAGGACGCTGAGAAGCCCCCCGGCTGTTTCAAAAAGCGATAGCTGGACGTTGGAGATCCTCGGCAGCGGCGGCAGCGGGTTCGTAAGAAGGGAAAAGTTCGTAAGAAGAGGCAAAAAATTTCTGAACCCCGGGTTCATATCTCAGGTTGTTCGTAAGACGAGGGGTTCGTATCATGAGGTACCACTGTACTAATGTTTGCATTTTAAAGGGTTTCTTACTTCCAACACTAATAATATTGCTACTACATTGCAGAATAGATTTGGAGCATAGAAACATAGGGCTGGAAGGTACTTTGGAGATTTTCTAGTCAAACTCCCCACCCAAGACAGGAGACCATATGCCATCTCAGTTAATGGTTGTCCAGTCTATTTTGAAAACCTGTGTTGGAGCACCCATAACTTCTGGAGGCAAGTTGTTTTCCTGGTTAATTGAAATGACTTGCTTCCAGAAGTTATGGGATAGAGAGCTGGGGTGGAGCAGTTGTTACAGTGCAGCACTCAAGCTACTTCAGCTAACTGCTAGCTGTAGTTTAGCAGTTCAAACCTCACCACTGGCTCAAGGTTGACTGAGCCTTCCATCCTTCCGGGGTGGGTCAAATGAGGCCCCTTATTGTTGGGGGCAATAGGCTGATTCTGTAAACTGCTTAGAGAGGGCTGTAAAAGCATTATAAAGTGGTATATAAGTCTAAATTCTATTGCTAATTGTTCTCACCATCAGGAAATTTCTCCTTTCTTCTAGCTTGGTTCATAGAAACATAGAAGATTGACGGCAGAAAAAGACCTCATGGTCCATCTAGTCTGCCCTTATACTATTTCCTGTATTTTATCTTAGGATAGATCTATGTTTATCCCAGGCATGTTTAAATTCAGTTACTGTGGATTTACCAACCACGTCTGCAGGAAGTTTGTTCCAAACATCTACTACTCTTTCAGTAAAATAATATTTTCTCACGTTACTTCTAATCTTTCCCCCAACTAACTTCAGATTGTGTCTCCTTGTTCTTGTGTTCACTTTCCTATTAAAAAACATTTCTCTCCTGAACCTTACTTAACCCTTTAACATATTTAAATGTTTCCCCTTTCCCTTCTGTCCTCCAGACTACACAGATTGAGTTCATTAAGTCTTTCCTGATACGTTTTATGCTTAAGACCTTCCACCATTTTTGTAGCCCGTCTTTGGGCCCATTCAATTTTGTCAATATCTTTTTGTAGGTGAGGTCTCCAGAACTGAACACAGTACTCCAAATGTGGTCTCACCAGCGCTCTATACAGTGGGATCACAATCTCCCTCTGCGTGCTTGTTATACCTCTAGCTATGCAGCCAAGCATTCTACTTGCTTTGCCTAACGCCTGACCGCACTGTTCACCCATTTTGAGACTGTCAAAAATCACTACCCCTAAATCCCTATCTTCTGAAGTTTTTGCTAACACAGAACTTACGTTGGAAGTCTTTTAAGTTCAACCAAGTCCACAGAGAGGGGCGGCATATAAGTCCAATAAATAAATAAATAAACCCCCTGGTCAAGCAGGAGATCCTGTTTTATCTTCCAGACAAGTGACTGTCTAATCTCTTCTAAAAAGCCTCCAGTGATACAGCACACACAATTCGTGGAGCTATGTCATTCCACTGGTTAATTGTTCTCAGTGTTAGGAAATTTCCCCCTAGTTCTAGGTTACCGCCTCGAGTCTACGGAGAGGGGCGGCATACAAAGATTAGATTAGATTAGATTTATTGGATTTATATGCCGCCCCTCTCCGTAGACTCGGGGCGGCTCACAACAATGGTAAACAAAACATAGTAACAAATCTAATATTTCGCAATCTAAATTACAGTTTTAAGTTAAAAAATCCAAAAGAGCCCCAATATATAAAAAACAAGCACACAATCGAATCATACACAAAAACTACATGGGCAAGGGGGAGATGTTTCAATTCCCCCATGCCTGACGGCAGAGTTGGGTTTTAAGGAGTTTCCGAAAGGCAAGGAGGGTGGAGTAACATGGGCATATTTAGAGAAGCCCATGACTGCTCTCGCAGCTGCATTCTGCACGATCTGAAGTTTCTTAACATTCTTCAAAGGTAGCCCCATGTAGATAGCATTACAGTAGTCTCGCCTCGAGGTGATGAGAGCATGAGTGACTGTGAACAGTGACTCCCGATCCAGATAGGGCCGCAACTGGTGCACCAGGTGAACCTGGGCAAACGCGCCCCCCCCTGCCACAGCTGAAAGATGTTTCTCTAATCTAATAAATAATAATAATAATAATAATAATAATAATAATAATAATAATAATAATACTTCCAGGCTTGGTCAGTTTCCATCCATTGTCTCTTGCCTGGCCTTCCGGTGCTTTGGAAAACAGGTCAATTCCCTCTTCTTCATGGTAGCTCCTCAATTATTGGAAGACTGCTATAATGTCCCCCCCCTGTCCTTCTTTTCACTAAACTAGATAATTCCTGCAGCCGTTCTTCATTTGTTTTAGCCTCCAGCCCCCTAATCATCTTTGTTGCTCTTTTTCTGCTCTCTTTCCAAATTCTCTAAAGGTTTTAAAAATATGGTGACCAAAACTGGATGCCGTATTCTAAGTGTAGTATTGCTGAAGCTTTACAAAATGGTACTAATTAGTGATGGGCGAACCCATGAACAGGGAATCCCTCCCATGAAGCATAAAAATAAACATGTTTATTTTTACGTGAAAGGACTGCCCTTTGCTTGCAGTGCCGCTGCGGCGTCCTTTTTCGTAAAAATAGCAATGTTTATTTTTACGTGAAGACCTCCCTTTGAAGGAGCTGGGGAAACCCTCCCATGAAGAGATTCCAGGGGCGGAGCTTTGACATCACCGGCAGGTTGCTAAGGACGCCAAGGTGATCACTTCCTGGATTCCGTGGAATCCAGGGGTATAACAAGCAGGAAGAGGGAGATTGTGATCCCCTTATATAGAGCGCTGGTGAGACCACATTTGGAGTACTGTGTTCAGTTCTGGAGACCTCACCTACAAAAAGATATTGACAAAATTGAACGGGTCCAAAGACGGGCTACAAGAATGGTGGAAGGTCTTAAGTATAAAACGTATCAGGAAAGACTGAATGAACTCAATCTGTATAGTCTGGAAGACAGAAGGAAAAGGGGGGACATGATCGAAACATTTAAATATGTTAAAGGGTTAAATAGGGTTCAGGAGGGAAGTGTTTTTAACAGGAAAGTGAACACAAGAACAAGGGGACACAATCTGAAGTTAGTTGGGGGAAAGATCAAAGGCAACATGAGAAAATATTATTTTACTGAAAGAGTAGTAGATCCTTGGAACAAACTTCCAGCAGACGTGGTTGGGAAATCCACAGTAACTGAATTTAAACATGCCTGGGATAAACATATATCCATCCTAAGATAAAATACAGGAAATAGTAAAAGGGCAGACTAGATGGACCAAGAGGTCTTTTTCTGCCGTCAGTCTTCTATGTTTCTATGTTTCTATGTGATCACCTTGGCATCCTTAGCAACCTGCCGGTGACGTCAAAGCTCTGAACGCCGAACACGACCCCGAACTTTGCCCGAAGTTTGGAAAAATTTCAGGTTCATGTTTGGCATACCGAACACCACAAAATTCAGTACAGATCCAAATTGTGTGGGTTCAGTTCGCACATCACTAGCACTAATACTTCATGTGATCTTGATTCTATCCTTCTTTTAGCAGTTCCCCAATTTAAGGGCTAAAAAGTTTTCTTGAACTATAGTTGGGTGGGAGAAAGAAGCAGCAGAATTAAATTAAGTGGATAAAAGAAGGGATTGCAACTTATCACTGATAGACAGCACTTAACTGTTCTAAGTGGATGTATTCTAATAGGCAATAAAGATTCTTATCTAGCTAGGATGAGTCAAACATCTGGAAATTACTTCTGAGTTTTTATTGGTCAGCCTGCCAATAATTCCTCCCAAGAAGGAGAAGTACCATTTAAGAAGTCATACAACTGTATCATTATGTAGTAATATAATCAGAAGATACTTTTTTCCCCTTTCTAAAAATGGCAATGTCTTTTCTTAGATGTTGTATTTGGATTACTTCATAAATTCACAAACATGGATAAATATAGTTTTTAACTTCAGAAATCTTTTTTATTCCAATAACATATACAAATGGAATTACTATACAGATAGTCCTTGACTTAGAACCGTTCATTTATTGAGTGTTCAAAATTACAATGGCACTGAAAAAAAATGATTTTTGACTGTTTTTGACATTTACGGCTCCTGTGGCATTCCCATTAGCCATGCGATCAAAATTAAGATTATAAATAGATAGGTAAATAACAATGTATGCAATTTGGGTGTAGATTTGTGTAAAAATGATATGTTGTTTAAAGACAAAAAACAATAAAAAGACTTGGGAGAAAAAAAAGAAAGACTGGGTCAGACAGAAACTTCAGATTAGCAATAAGCCAAAACTGACAAGATTAGCTCAGACAAAAACCTAGCATTTGCATTTCCCCCTTTGCCTATAGAACCAGCTATGACCCCTACATGACCCCCACAGGAATACAAAAGGTATAAAATTCCACCCATTCTAAACTCCATTTTGTCAGCTGCTGCAGAACCACAAATACTGGTGATTCTGTTAACTAATAATTGGACCTTCATTTTGTTTCCAGCATAAAACGAGGCAAAATTCACTTAACTTTGTTACACTTAGTGACAAAAGCTGGGTTCAATTGTGGATTTAAGTCAATGACAATTGTAATTTAAAAGATTATTTAACCAAGAAGTCTCCCACTAATGGACAGCCATACTGCTTGCTTAGAGGTGGGTATTTGATTGGAAAAGTAGAAGGTAACATTTCATTTTAAATTTCATTTACAAATGAAATTTCCTTTATTATAGTGAATCGATGTCAAATACTTCTTTTTCTAAAAATTAATTATATGGGGAGTGGTTCTTTTTTCCTCGCTGGCCAATGTTGGCTTGGATTGATCTTAATATTCCTTTCAGTATAATAAACCTGAAAATATCCAATTCATCCACTTTCCACTTGCTACCATGGCATTGCTGGAACCCAGCTGCCATTATGAAAAGCTGCTTTTTTTTTTGGTGGTTAAAATACGATTTCTCCCCTGAGTTCAGGCCACCAGGGATCAACCTTCCTGCTTATTAGTTTTGGCTTAACACAGGCACAAGGGGAGGGCAAATTCAATATGATGTAGATGTTGTAAGAATTTTTTTTAAGGCTCTTTTTAAAAATAAAATAATAATAAAAAAGCAACCCATGCGTGCACGAACATGCTTTCAAAGATATTCCTTTGTCACGCACTTCAAAAGATCCATTTCATCTGCTTGTATATTTTTCACTTTCTGCACCGAGCGCTCGCCAAAGAAAAGCGAGGCCGTGTGAAGTCTTCGTAGGTGGCTAAGAAAGAAAATGGTCTGCACGGACAATATTGTCTTTGTGGCCATGCATAGACGGACACCTGTGGACACCGAACATCATGCAGATGGATCAAATGGGCCTTTTGATACTTCCCCCCCTCCTCCGGTAATGAAAAGCGATGCAGTGAAAGGGGTAGCTATTAAAAGAAGAAGATTCTGAAAAGAAAACTTATCAGGTCTGTCTGCATTAGAGAAATCCACCTCCTTCTGTTCGCTTCTACAATGAGAGATTTCATAGAAACATAGAAGATTGATGGCAGAAAAGGACCTCATGTTCCATCTTGTCTGCCCTTATACTATTTCCTGTATTTTATCTTAGGATGGATATATGTTTATCCCAGGCATGATGTAAGTATTGCCCACAATATCATATGCCCATGTTTCACCAACACTCCACAGTCTGCATTGGTTGCCGATCAATTTCCGGTCACAATTCAAAGTGTTGGTTATGACCTTTAAAGCCCTTCATGGCACTGGACCAGAATATCTCCGAGACCGCCTGCTGCCGCACAAATCCCAGCGACCGATTAGGTCCCACAGAGTGGGCCTTCTCCGGGTCCCGTCAACTAAACAATGTCAGTTGGCGGGCCCCAGGGGACGAGCCTTCTCTGTGGCGGCCCCGGCCCTCTGGAACCAACTCCCCCCGGAGATTAGAACTGCCCCTACTCTCCTTGCCTTTCGTAAGCTCCTTAAGACCCACCTTTGTCATCAGGCATGGGGGAACTGAGACATCTCCCCCGGGCATATACAATTTATGAATGGTATGTCTGTATGTATGTTTGTTTAGAAAATGGGGTTTTTAAAATATTTTTAAAAAGTAATTTAGATTTGTTGTAAATTTTTTTCACTTTGTTGTGAGCTGCCCTGAGTCTGCGGAGAGGGGCGGCATACAAATCTATATAATAATAATAATAATAATAATAATAATAATAATAATAATAATAATAATAATAATAATCTGCAACGTCCTGCCTGTCAATGACAACTTCAGCTTCAATCACAACAACACAAGAGCACACAACAGATGCAAAGTTTAAAAAAAAACGCTCCAAACTTGACTGTAAAAACCACAACTTTAGTAATCGAGTTGTCGAAGCGTGGGACTCATTACCGGACTCCGTGGTGTTATCCCCTAACCCCCAACATTTTACCTTTAGACTTTCCATGGTTGACCTCACCAGATTCCTAAGAGGTCAGTAAGGGGCGTGCATAAGTGCACTAAGTTGCCTTCCATCCCCTGTCCTATT
>NC_091950.1:408342120-408394620 GCF_031021105.1 Erythrolamprus reginae
TTTAAAGTCTTGTGCTGCACTTCAACCTCTATTAATCTGAATCTTTTTTAGCAGATAATGTCCTTTCCTTTTAATTTGGTCTTCCAAAATGAAATGGGGTAGGGTACGTGTGAGGAGAACCTTCCCCTCCCCCAATGGCCCATTGATTATTTATTCCTCTGCATTGACAGTTAACATTTGCAAATACCTCCATTTAAAAGGTTTGACTTTCCACGTGGGACCTGCAGTAAATCTATCTCCTGCAACCCACTGACGCAGAGGCCACTTTGAAAAGAATTAAAATGTTCGGATAAATGGGAAAAGACTGTTCCCTTAAGTGCAGCGTGGTTCTTCCTGAAAGGGAATAAAATTTGTAAGTGGCATATTGATAGGTTTAGTTTGCAGCACTTATAGATCCGGTTACATGGAAGGAGATTATTCCTGCCAACAAGTTGAGCAGCAGTCGGGGAGGAATGGAATTCTGGATCGGAGGAGATTACTTTCCACGGAACAGAAAGGTTGAATTGATTTGATTTATCCTGTATAAAGCTGGTTCTTTTGATCTAAAATTACCTATTCTCACCCTCCCATCAGTTTACCCTTTTGGGTATTTCAAGCATCCTCCCACTCAGTTGATCCAGTTAAAGTAGGGCTAGCTTGATATGAGCTGTAGTGATCACTAGATGGCGACAAAGAAGAACATTTTTTTCTGTTTCTTTGCTGACCTCTAGTGGTCTTTTGGATTTTGGCAACCCAACCAGATCTGGTAGTCCTAGAACAGCTCCCCTGAGAGATAATTTAAACTGTTCTGACAAGAGAAACTCATTAGATAAATGGTGAAAGCAATGGAAACTGCAGTTTAATGTTTCCAAATGTAAAATAATGCACTTGGGGAAAAGGAATCCTCAATCTGAGTATTGCATTGGCAGTTCTGTGTTAGCAAAAACTTCAGAAGAGAAGGATTTAGGGGTAGTGATTTCTGACAGTCTCAAAATGGGTGAGCAGTGTGGTTGGGCAGTAGAAAAAGCAAGTAGGATGCTTGGCTGCATAGCTAGAGGTATAACAAGCAGGAAGAGGGATATTGTGATCCCCTTATATAGAGCGCTGGTGAGACCACATTTGGAATACTGTGTTCAGTTCTGGAGACCTCACCTACAAAAAGATATTGACAAAATTGAACGGGTCCAAAAACGGGCTACAAGAATGGTGGAAGGTCTTAAGCATAAAACATATCAGGAAAGACTTAATGAACTCAATCTGTATAGTCTGGAGGACAGAAGGAAAAGGGGGGACATGATCGAAACATTTAAATATGTTAGAGGGTTAAATAAGTTTCAGGACGGAAGTATTTTTAATAGGAAAGTGAACACAAGAACAAGAGGGCACAATCTGAGGTTAGTTGGGGGAAAGATCAAAAGCAACATGAGAAAATATTATTTCACTGAAAGAGTAGTAGATCCTTGGAACAAACTTCCAGCAGACATGGTTGGTAAATTCACAGTAACTGAATTTAAACACGCCTGGGATAAACATATATCCATTGTAAGATAAAATACAGGAAATAGTATAAGGGCAGATTAGATGGACCATGAGGTCTTTTTCTGCCATCAATCTTCTATGTTTCTATGTTTCTAGATGGCATGAAGATGCTTCTCATTCTTGGCGCACCAGTAGCAGCAGTAATGGGAATGCACCCTTGCCCCCCATCCTACATCAATCCCATCCGATTATGTATTCGAGTTACAGTCTGTGCCAAATCGATCCTAGCTTAGGACTGGTTACTCTTATATTTCTCCCCCAACCCAGTTCCTTTTTTCCCTTCGTTCTTTTTTTTTTTAATGAAGCTGTAATGTCGAGTCTTCAGTCTCATTGTCAGGGTGATAATGTGAGAAAAAAAATCAGAGCTTGTTATTTCCTCCGTGAGAAAGGCAACCGATTCTCTAACATGCTCTTTTCTGCCCACCCTACCAGCTACCTGCCAGCTTTCCATAAGGCTCAGCTGCCTTGTAACTGGCAGGTTTTGATGTAATTTCTGCAACCAACATCCCAGCTGCTGGAGACTTTTTTTTCACATCATAGTTTCCTGAGCAGGTTGGAGGGGGGGAGAAACGTATGCACGCAAAAACCCTGCAACAAAAGCCCATGCATAATTCATCTCTGCATACAGTGTCTCCCCGAAACCTACGTACGCACCCCACACACGCGGGGCTACATGCCCTCCGCCCACGCAGAACAGGCGGATCTCCATCCAGGAATCTTAGAAATCATTGTTCTCCGTTTCGCGGAGCCAGAGCCACTGCTGAAATGCTTAAAGTCGGTTGTGCCTTTGAGCTGCGCATAACAGCGTCCTTTGGAGATCCATTTCATACAAAATTTGAAGCCTGTGTTTATTGCCCATTAAAGCAACCTTTATTTTATGGCAAATGTTGCAGTAATTGCCTTTTACGAAGAGCACTTTGTAACACGCATGCACTGTTGAAAGAAAACCACTCCGGTATTGTCTATCGGGACTTAATGGCGCAATTAATTTTACTCCATCTGTTCCTGAGACTTTAAAGGAAAATGGATTTTTTTTTTCCTGAGCACACTTTAATGAAGAAGATAAAGCGGCCCGCTTGATGTCCCACTGGCTCAGTGCAGTAAGTTCAGATTATTGCTCAGTCTGTCAGAATAGGCTGCGTCCCTCGGCAGCCGCCACGGCGCGCGGCCCTGGCTGGCCCCTTGCCGCGCCATTCCTGATGACATACTGCCAGCCGGCTTCCACAAAAGCACGATTAAAATGTCAACATAGGATGACGAAGGGGGGCAGCAGGAAAACCCTTGGAGACAAACTGTGTTCTGTATGAGTTAATACTTCATTGCGGCTTTAGAGCCGGGCTCCTTCCCGCTGTTTCACAGGCGTGCGGAGCAGGGGGACAAATAAGCTCTGTTAAAATGGATACAGATAGCGGTGACGGAGAGGCAGGGTGGGTGCAAAAGAGAGGAGGGCATGTGCGAAGGCAAGCCGGAGGAAGCGGCTTCTCCCCCCTCCCAATAAATAAGTTGGTAAGGCCACACTGCATTCAGTTTTGGTCGCCACGGTGCAAAGAGGATGTTGAGACTCTAGAAAGAGTGCAGAGAAGAGCGACAGAGATGATTAGGGGAATGGAGGCTAAAATATATGAAGAATGGTTGCAGGAACTGGGCATGGCTAGTTTGATGAAAAGAAGGACCAGGGGAGACCTGATAGAAGTGTTCCAATATCTCAGGGGTTGCCACAAAGAAGAGGGAGTCAGGTACAGAATATGTGGTATGTTGCTCAACAGTAGTAACTGTGAGAGGGATCTTGGAGTCCTAGTGGACAACCATTTAAATATGAGCCAGCAGTGTGCAGCAGCTGCCAAAAAAGCCAACACAGTTCTTGGCTGCATTAACAGAGGGATAGCATCAAGATCACATGAAGTGTTAATACCACTTTATAAGGCCTTGGTAAGGCCACACTTGGAAGACTGCATTCAGTTTTGGTCACCACAATGCATGAAGGATGTTGAGACTCTATAAAGAGTGCAGAGAAGAGCAACAAAGATGATTAGGGGAGTGCAGGCTAAAACATAAGAAGAATGGTTGCTGGAAGTGGGTATGTCTAATTTAATTAAAAGAAGGACCGGGTGAGACATGATAGCAGTGTTCTGATATCTCAGGGGTTGCCACAAAGAAGGAGTCAATCTATTCTCCAAAGCACCTGAAGGTAGAACAAGAAGCAATGGGTGGAAACTAATCATGGAGAGAAGCAATTTAGAACTAAGGAGAAATTTCCTGACAATTAGAACAATTAATCAGTGTAACAGTTTGCCTCCAGAAGCTATGAATGCCCAAATACTAGAAGCTTTTAAGAAGATGTTGGATAACCATTTGTCTAAAGTAGTGTATGGTTTCCTGCCTAAGCAGGGGGTTGGACTAGAAGACGGTCAAGGTCCGTTCCTACTCTGTTTTTATTGTTGTTGTTATTGTTTTTATTTTTGTTTTTATTTTTATTTTTATTTTTATTTTTATTTTTATTTTTATTTTTATTTTTATTTTTATTTTTATTTTTATTTTTATTTTTATTTTTATTTTTATTTTTATTTTTATTTTTATTTTTATTTTTATTTTTATTTTTATTTTTATTTTTATTTTCCCAGTAACAGATTTGGAAGGAATCTTGAAGGTCATCTAGCCCAACCCCCCTGCTCATGCAGGAGACCTATACTAGGGATTAAACCGCTGAACTGCTGACTTTTCTGATCCACAAGCTCAGTGTCTCAAACGGAGGTGGGGAATCCCAATAGGGAATTCCATGGGCGGAATTCCTGGAATCCACGTTTCGGCTGTGACGTCAAAACTCCGCCCATGGAATTCCCTATTGGGATTCCCTGTCTCCGTTTGAGCCTCCCGACCGGCCGACAGCTCCACGGCTCTTCTGCAAAGTGGACAGCCGGGCGGCGGCGCTTCTCAGCAGTCTCCCGAACCCGAATGCTGAACCCGAACTTTTGCCAAACGTCTGGGTTCGGCATTCAGGAGAACGCTGAGAAGCCCCGTGGCTGTTTCAAAAGGTGATAGCTGGGTGGCGGCACTTCTCGGCGGCCTCCTGAACCTGAACCCGAACTTTTGCCGAACTTCCGGGTTTGGCAATCGCGGCGGCGGATTCATAAGGCGAAAAAAGTTCATATGAAGAGGCACAAAAATCCCAAACCCCTGGGTTCGTATCTTGAAAAGTTCATAAGACGCGGGGTTCGTATCACAAGGTACTACTGTATATCGCTTCACAGTGCCCAGCAGTCCTTGCCAAGCAGTTTAATTTGTAAGTCAATTAAGTCAATTGGTGCATCTGAAAGCACTTTGTCTCTCCGTCATATTTTTTTTTTAAAAAATTCTCCAACATAAAATAAAATACATAAAATACATACATAGTTTGCAACACAAAATAAAGCTTATTATCAAACATATACATTTTTTAAATTTTTACTTTGTAATCATTCAATGGAGGCTCTTATATCTCTTTCTTTCAAAAGAGCCCGTAGAAACGTATATCTTATATATTCAAAAACCTCTTAAAATATAGCTTTTCTCCATCTAATATTATAATATTACAATAGCCTTTACATTAATCGCTGGTCATCAAATTCACATCTTATTTGAGTCTTACAAGCAATTTTTTCTCTCAGGCCCAACATAATGATAGCATTAGTCTTGACCAAAACTACATAGCAAAATATCCATGATATTAAAACAATTTTGATGTCCATTCTTTTTTTAATTACAGAGAAAATTGAGAGACAGAGAAAATTGGAAAAGGAAAGGGAATGAGAAAAGGGAGGGTGGAAGGAAAGAGAGAGAAGGAAGGAAGGAAGGAGAGAGGGAAGAAAGGAAGGACGGAGAAAAGGGAGGAGGAGGGGGAAGTAAGAAAGGAAGGCGAAAAGAGAAGGAAGGAAGGAAGGAGAGGGGAAAGGAGAGAGGGAAGAAAGGAAGGACAGAGAAAAGGGAGGAGGAGGGGGAAGTAAGAAAGGAAGGTGAAAAGAGAAGGAAGGAAGGAAGGAGGAAAGGAGAAAGGGGAGGAGGGAAGGAAGGAAGGAAAGGGAGGGGAAAGGAGGGGAAAGGAGGGAGGGAAGGAAGGAAGAAGAAAAGGGACGGGAAGGAGAAATAAGAAAGGAAGGAGAAAAAGGAAGGGCTGAAATGAGGAGAAAAGAAGGAGAAAAGGAAAGGGAGGAAGGAAGGAAGGAATTGGGACACCTATTGGACATTGGACAACTATTTTCTCAGGTGGTCTGAGGATTCCTGCCTTGCATAGCAGATTGGACTAGAAGACCTCCAGAATCCAGATACTTTAACGATTTAAGCCTACGATTTTGTAAAGGTGTATTGAATATATGCAACATTAACACCATCTGGAAGCGAAACGTTCCATCAATCCTCACATTATAGCAAATAGCCATTAAGAAGCTTGGGATCTGCACAAGATCATCCCAGATAATATTTAAGAATGCAGAGGGCTACAAAAACAACATAGTAGAGCTACTTTCCAATAATGCAAACAATCTGAAGAAAAACCAGTGTGTGGTATTTCCCCATCCACCCACCCAGCATTGGAAAAAACATTAAAATTGGTGCTTGGTAGAAATTGCTGGAAAGGGAATTTCACACCTGGAAATTCAATGCTAAAAAAGTTTGAAGGGGAAAACATTTTAAAACAGCTCCGTGCATTGATAAAGAGGCATCATCACCCCAAAGACACATGACCTCAGAAGGCAAGGAGGGGAGGGGAGAAAAAACACATTTCCTCCAATTTCATTTGGGGGGTCTGGTTCACTAAATGAACCCCCTCTGGGATTTGCAGAGCCGTATCACAATGAGCTATTGATACAGTGGGATAAATGATGATCAGTCATGGGAACCAAGTTATCTTCACACCCTGTCTGTGAATTTCATCTTCCTCTCTCATCAACGCCAGACCAAGGAGATGGGGGGGGGGGGGGGGAGAGTCAGGCTGCCAGTTTTTATTACGTCTAATTTACCACTGCCTCAACACTGAAGTTGTGTTTTTGTTTTGAAAGTTGTGGGATTCTTTTTTAAGCCTTTGCAGTCCTTGGTTGGAACCTACAAAAAGATATTGACAAAATTGAACGGGTCCAAAGACAGGCTACAAGAACGGTGGAAGGTCTTAAGCATAAAACGTATCAGGAAAGATTTAATGAACTCCATCTGTATAGTCTGGAGGACAGAAGGAAAAGGGGGGACATGATCGAAACATTGTAGTATGTTAGAATAGAATAGAATAGAATTTTTATTGGCCAAGTGTGATTGGACACACAAGGAATTTGTCGGTGCATATGCTCTCAGCGTACATAAAATAAAATATACATTTGTCAAGAATCATGTGGTACAACACTTAATGATTGTCATGGGGGTCAAATAAGCAATGAAGAAGCAATATTAATAAAAATCTTAGGATATAAGCAACAAGTTACAGTCATACAGTCAACATGGGAGGAAATGGGTGATAGGAATGATGAGAAAAACTAGTAGAATAGAAGTGCAGATTTAGTAGAAAGTCTGACAGTGTTGAGGGAATTATTTGTTTAGTAGAGTGATGGCATTCGGAAAAAAACTGTTCTTGTGTCTAGTTGTCTTGGTGTGCAGTGCTCTGTAGCGACGTTTTGAGGGTAGGAGTTGAAACAATTTGTGTCCAGGATGTGAGGGGTCAGTAAATATTTTCCCCGCCCTCTTTTTGACTGGGTTAAATAAGGTTCAGGGGGGAAGTGTTTTTAATAGGAAAGTGAACACAAGAACAAGGGTACAGTTAGTTGGGGTAAAGATCAAAAGCGACATGAGAAAATATTATTTTACTGAAAGAGTAGTAGATCCTTGGAACAAACTTCCAGCAGACGTGGTTGGTAAATCCACAGTAACCGAATTTAAACATGCCTGGGATAAACATATATCCATCCTAAGATAAAATACAGGAAATAGTATAAGGGCAGACTAGATGGACCATGAGGTCTTTTTCTGCCATCAATTTTCTATGTTTCTACTGAGATTATTCAAGGGAGACTTTGCCTTTACGTTCGTAACAAGCTATCACTTATTGTGACATCAAAGCATGGTTGTAAGATGGAGCACTTTAGGATTGTCAGACGGGCCCAATGCCATGTGTGAAATCCAATCGGAATTCAGCCTGGAGTCAACACAGTGCAGCCCATAGAATGAAGTAGATAGAATAACCTGGAACCTCACCAAATCTGCCCCACCGCAAGGCACACCTTCTAGGCTAGAAGCTGCAGTTTATACGCAATTCCATCTAACAGCCTGAGTCTTGGCAAAGCAACAGGTTCTTTGCTACCGTAACAGACCATATGGCCGAATGATGGAATTTGTGGCTTTCCATAATGGCCATTCGGTCCTCCCTGGTTAATCTATAGCAGCTGGTAGAGCCCTAAGCAAAAAAAAAAAAAATACCCAGTTTGTTGTGAAATAAGCATTGGGAATAATTAGGAAACACATTTCAAATAAGAGAGAAAGTGTCCTCGCATCCTCCGTTTCCTAGTTTGCATTCCAGGAGCGGATTGCACCTACCGCTGCTATCAGTGCGCTGTGTGCGCAGCTTCAGGTACCTAGCATGTACATGCGCATGTCCTAGTGTGTTTTTGCTTTTGCGCATGCACAGGAAGCAAAAATCATGTGAGGGGACACACGTGTGATATTTCGGGCTATTTTTTTTTTATTCCGTGCATGTGCCGAAGTAAAAAATTGCCAAAATCTGCTTTGGCTGCTGATTGATTTCCAACAATTCCAAGTGTTGGTTATGACTTATAAAGCCCTACAGGTCATAGGACCAGATTACCTCCAAGACCGCCTTCTGCCACACGAATCCCAGCATCTGGTCAGAACCCACAGAGTTGGTCTCCTCAGGCTCCCATCAGTCAGGCAATGTCGCTTGGTGGGACCTAGGGGAAGAGCCTTCTCTGTGGGGGGCCCTGCGCTTTGGAATCATCTCCCCCCCCCCCGGAGATTTGCACTGCCCCCACCCTCCTTGCCTTCTGAAAGAGTTTAAAGACTCATCTTTGCCTCCAGGCATGGGGTCACTACATCTTCCCCTCTGACCAGCGAGTGTTTTTATTGTACTTGATCGAGTGAATGATAATGAATGTTACAGCATTTTAGGATTTTTAAGGTTTATAATTACAATGGTACCTCTACTTAAGAACGCCTCTACTTAAGAACTTTTCTAGATAAGAACTGGGTACTTAAGAACCTGAGCCCGGAAATTTTTTCCAGGAAATTTGAGAGCGGCACGAAGGCCCGGCCAGTTTCCTGCCATTCCCCCTTTTATCCCGACCATCTCGGGTTTTTCTGGGCTGACAGAGGAGCTGTTCGGTGGCGCTTAAGGAGGCTTTGGCAGTCCAGAGCAAATGTAACATTTTCCTTTCTCTGGGCGCTTAGAGAGGGAATAAACCTCTGCCAGCGCCCAGAGAAAAGAAATGCTCCCTTCACTCTGGGCAGCAACTGTCCTCCTCCTCTTCTTCCTTCTCCTCCTCCTATCCAAATTCTGAGCTTTTATTTCTTTCCTAATGGGTTTGCCCGCATTATTTGCATTTACATTGATTCCTATGCTTCTACTTACAAACTTTTCTACTTAAGAACCTGATCACGGAATGAATTAAGTTCTTAAGTAGAGGTACCACTATATATTGATTGGATTGTTGTATTGCTATGTTTTTTAATATATGTTGTGAGCCGCCCTGAGTCCTTGGAGAGGACAGCATACAAATCAAATCAAATCAAATCAAATCAAATGACATCTCTCTTGTGCGTATTCCCTCGCAAGATTTTGCTTCCTGTTCATGCGCAGAAGCAAAAACATAGAAACATAGAAGACTGACGGCAGAAAAAGACCTCATGATCCATCTAGTCTGCCCTTATACTATTTTCTGTATTTCATCTTAGGATGGATATATGTTTATCCCAGGCATGTTTAAATTCAGTTACTGTGGATTTATCTACCACGTCTGCTGGAAGTTTGTTCCAAGGATCTACTACTCTTTCAGTAAAATAATATTTTCTCATGTTGCTTTTGATCTTTCCCCCAACTAACTTCAGATTGTGTCCCCTTGTTCTTGTGTTCACTTTCCTATTAAAAACACTTCCCTCCTGAACCTTATTTAACCCTTTAACATACTTAAATGTTTCGATCATGCCCCCCCCCCACTTTTCCTTCTGTCCTCCA
Organism: Erythrolamprus reginae; assembly: GCF_031021105.1. Classification (NCBI taxonomy): domain Eukaryota; kingdom Metazoa; phylum Chordata; class Lepidosauria; order Squamata; family Dipsadidae; genus Erythrolamprus; species Erythrolamprus reginae. Next base: position 408,351,839 of record NC_091950.1, read on the forward strand.
AACTATGCAGATTGAGTTCATTAAGCCTTTCCTGATATGTTTTATGCTTAAGACCTTCCACCATTCTTATAGCCCGTCTTTGGACCCGTTCATGCTAGGACACGCACACATGCCAGAAACCGAAAACTGCGTACACAGCTCAACTTTTACTATCGGTGTGGCATCCTTTTTCGTTCCGATAGGAACCCACTACTGTTGTATTTGTTCACTTTATTTTATTTATTTTCAAATAATCCCATTGCTCAGTTAAAGCTATCATCATCATCATCATCATCATCATCATCATCATCATCATCATCATTGTCGCCACTTTCTTATTGTCTGCTCCTTCTAATAATGAACTTCAGCATGTTTCATCACTTCTGGGGCTCAGAGGGAGGCCAGGAAATATTGACTTATTTAGGACAACCAGCAGACATTATAAAATAAAATGAAAACAAGCTAACTGGACAAAAGGGGGAAAAAATGACAGCTCCAAAACAATCAGGAGGGGATGTCGGATAGATCGCTCCAATGGAGGAAAAATAATTTTAAAAAATTCCAGCTAAAAACATTTAACACATACAGAATATAGTTGTCGGCTATAAAATATATTAACTGCCTTGTAGTGGTCCTGGGTTGGACATAGAGGCAAAAAAGGAGCTGTGACGGGTTTTGCCCTGTGTAATATTTTGCATGTCTATGCGACGTTTCGGTGAAATCACATTCACCATCATCAGGCTGAAGTTTCCAAGCTTCGTGTTGTTGTAAAATGGAATGTTTGCAACTGTCATTTCTTCCTAGTATATAGTGTGGGGGTGGAGATTTGGTTTGAATGTAGCAAATAGATTGGGTGATTATGTTTTAGTGATCTGATTGGTTGGTGTAATCATAATTATTAGAAGGATTGACATGGTGATTTTAATGAAGTGTAATATTTTGCATGTCTATGCGACGTTTCGGTGAAATCACATTCACATTCAAGCTTGAAACTTCAGCCTGATGATGGTGAATGTGATTTCACCGAAACGTCGCATAGACATGCAAAATATTACACAGGGCAAAACCCGAACTCAGAACAATCTACATACATAACCTAATTGGTTCCAGGGGGAGGTTCATAAGATGAAAGGTTCGTAAGACGAAACATTGTTTCCCATAGGAAACAATGTAAAGTCAATTAATCCGTGCAACCCAAAAAAAAAACCCGCAAAAAAACGCTGCCGCGCGGCTGTGACCTTTTAAAACAGCCGCGCGGCTTCCCAGACGTCTCCCGAAGCCGAACACCAAACCCAAACTTCCGCGTTTGGAGTTCGGAGGCTGCTGGAAAGCCCCCCAGCCCGGCTGTCACCTTTTAAAACAGCCGTGCGGCTTCCCAGCAGCCTCCAAACGGTTCAGAAAAAATTGCCTCTTCTTACGAACTTTTTTCGTGTTACGAACGCCAAACCCGAACTTCCGGGTTTGGCATTCGGAGGCTGCTGGGAAGCCGCGCGGCTGTTTTAAAAGGTGACAGCCGGGCTGGGGGGCTTCCCAGCAGCCTCCCGAAGCCGAACGCCAAACCCGAACTTCCGCGTTCGGCATTTGGAGGCTGCTGGGAAGCCCCCCAGCCCGGCTGTCACCTTTTAAAACAGCCGCGCGGCTTCCCAGCAGCCTCCGAACACCAAACCCGGAAGTTCGGGTTTGGCGTTCGTAACACGAAAAAAGTTCGTAAGAAGAGGCAATTTTTTTCTGAATCCCGGGTTCCTATCTTGAGTTGTTCGTAAGAAGAGGGGTTCGTATCTTGAGGTACCACTGTATTTATATACCTGATACTAGTAAAAGAGAAACATTAGAACAGGGGATGGTAGGCATTCTGGTGCACTTATGAATGCCCAGTGAAGGGCTACCAAAATTTTTATTACCGCAATATGAGCGTGGCTTATGCAGGACGCCCTGCATTTTCGTTCAATATCTTTCAGTGCAAATTGGGTGCTCTGGGGTGGAGCTCCATTTTTACTACCCCATTGTGTTCCCCCATCTGGGCAGTAGCCCACCCCTGTGCACGCCACTTACTGACCTCTTAGGAATCGAGAGAGGTCAACATTGGATAGTCTAAGGGTAATGTTTGTGGGGTTAGGTCATGATTCATGATTCAGATATTGAGTGCTTGCAGAAATAATGCAATAAAAGCTGTCCAGGCCCATGAAAATCAGCACAGCAAAGGTGCAATAACAAAAACAAATCGATGTTGTCCATGAAAATCAACACAGAAAAAGACTGTGTTTTGGATCACCAGGGAAGTCACCACAAACCTATGTTGAGGTGCCATCAAAGAGCAACCTTTGGGGTTGGTTATGACCTATAAAGCCCTACATCATGGCATGGGACCAGATTACTTGTGGGACCATCTTCTGCCTCATGTACCTGTTGTGGTTCGCTCTGGCCCAGCTCCTGCCCCAAGGACTGTGGATGTGGGGGAGACATCCACATGCTGCAGGCCTGTTTTGCCCCCGGTGGAATCTGCTGATGAAGGCTCCTCTGACCAAGAAGACATGAGTGACAGGGAGGAGGAGAGTGTGGCAGACAGCTCAGAAGGAGATCAATTATCTAGCTCCTCCTTGGATTCAGAACAAGAGTTAATGATACAGCCATGCATGTGGAGAGCGATGCATAGGCAACAACAACTAAGAGATTATTATCAAAGAAAATGAGGCCACCTGTGGTTGGGTGGGGCTGTGGTAATTAGCGAGGCTGCTATAAAGAGCAGCCTGTGGGTTTGGCCATTGTGGAGGATTATCTGATCATTGTGTTTGGTGACTGCTTTACTGACTTTGACCTTTTGTGTGCTGATTTCCCCCCGCTTTGAAACTAAACCAGGGCAAAGTGTGTTTCACTTTGTGAAAGAAGAAGGACTGTGAATTGCCTCACAGTTGCAAGCTAAGTATCACAGAATTGATAAGGGACTTGTACAAATTACCAGTTTGTTTGGAGACGAGTGCTCTTTGCTATACCAAAAGAGGGCTTAGTTTAAGTGAATTTTCATTATAAAGAACATTGTTTTGAATTTTCAAACATGTGTGTGTGTCTGAAATTTGTACCTGTGAATTTTTGGGAGGAGTCTACCAGAGAGCCCGACAGAACAGTATCCCACTGTGTTCCCCTGTCCCTGTCCAGACAGTAGCCCACCCCTGTGTTGAGCAATGTACTACATATACTGCACCCGTGTATTTTGTTTTCCTTGCCTAAATCTAGAACCTTACTTTTAGTTGAAGCCCACAAGTCTTAAAGGTGCCAAGGTTGAAACACCCTTCTTCTTTAGAGTCAGGAAATATGGAATCAATTTTCCACGAAGGTCTTCATGATTCCAAGGTTAGCCCGCTTTGGAAAAAGAATTAGATGGATTCAAGACAGATCGCTTCCTGGCTATTAGCAATGACAGCTGAGAATGGAATGTCCAAGTTGGAGTCCATGCATCTCCAATTACCAAGCCACAAGGGACAAATGCTAAGGGTTGGTCAGTGCTTTCTACTGCTGCTTGTAAGCTTCCTGGGAGCATCTGTTCACTGCTGTGAAGTGATATGATGAGCCACAGAGAGACCTTTGAGCTCGGCCATTGATTATGTTATAGCTTTACTGACGAGAAAGATCAAAGGGAATTCTCTTGAGTGCCTCACTAGAGCAACTGGATCTTGACCAAAACCCCTTATTAAATGTAATGGCATTGGGGTGGAGGGCGCAAGAGAGAGAAAAAGAGAAGGGGGCAAGCATCTCACAGCAAAGGAAACCGTTCTATTTTAAATTCCCCCCCTGAGCTGTAACTCTGCTGCTATAGGGCAGCAGGTGTGAAGTTAATGAGATCATCCCCTGCTGATAGGTCAGCAGTTGTAGGATTGAAAGCTCCTCGGAGAGCAGGAAGTTGGATGGTTAGCGCCTGCACTTCTTGTGACCTGTTCCTTCCTGATCTTTTAAGACTTGCTGATGGTTAAGAAAGGCCGGGGATGAGGGAGGAGAAAGGGGCTTATTCTGAATTTCAATGGTATGTATTACCTCCTTGAGACGAAAGGCAATCAGAGTCCTTCGGTGATTATCTGAATAATCAGCACAAGTCTTATCAGGGGTTGGGAAGTGGGAGGCTGACACTTGCAGCAAGTCAACAGCCAGGGGAAAAAAAAAGGATGCCCTGATTACATACATGGCTTGGGATTTTGCAACTGGCCCCTCGGGATTAGAATGGAATAGAATAACAGAGTTGGAAGGAGGCCTTGGAGGTCTTCTAGTCAAACCCCCTGCTTAGGCAGGAGACCCTATGCCAGTGATGGCGAACCTTTTTTAGTTTGCGTGCCAAAAGCAGTGTGTGTGGGCAGTAATGGGGGGGCGTTTGCCCAGGTTCGCCTGGTGCACCAGTTGCGGCCCTATTTGGACCGGGAGTCACTGCTCACAGTCACTCATGCCCTCATCACCTTGAGGCTCGACTACTATAATGCTCTCTACATGGGGCTACCTTTGAAAAGTGTTCGGAAACTTCAGGTCGTGCAGAATGCAGCTGAGAGAGCTATCATGGGCTTTCCTAAATATGCCCATGTCACACCAACACTCCGCAGTCTGCATTGGTTGCCGATCAGTTTCCGGTCACAATTCAAAGTGTTGGTTATGACCTATAAAGCCCTTCATGGCACCGGACCAGAATATCTCCGGGACTGTCTTCTGCCGCACAAATCCCAGCGACCAGTTAGGTCCCACAGAGTTGGCCTTCTCCGGGTCCCGTCAACTAAACAATGTCGTTTGGCGGGACCCAGGGGAAGAGCCTTCTCTGTGGCGGCCCCGACCCTTTGGAACCAACTCCCCCAGATATCAGAGTTGCCCCCACCCTCCTTGCCTTTCGTAAAGTTCTTAAGACCCATCTCTGTCGTCAGGCATGGGGGAACTGACACATCTCCCCCTGGCCTATACAGTTTATACATGGAATGTTTGTGTGTGTGTTTGCTTTTAATAATGGGTTTTTTAGTGTTTTTTAAATTATTAGGTTTGTTTTTTACATTGTTCTTGTTATTGTTGTGAGCCGCCCCGAGTCTACGGAGAGGGGCGGCATACAAATCTAATAAATAAATAAAATAAATAAATAAATGGGCAGCCAAAAGTTTTACTGCCACACTTTGGGTGTGGCTTATTTTGTGGGTGTGGCTTAATGGTCGTGACTGAGTAGGAGTGGCTTGCCAGCCATGTGATCATGTAGGAGTGGCTTGAATGATCATCATCATTCAAGTGAACTGTTAAGTCCTTGACTTACAACCTTACCATTGTCGCTCGCTGGGGTGACAACTTGCTCTGCATTTCCCACCAGTGCCGTTTCCACCCACGCCTTCTGCTTGCACCTCAGGCAGGAGGTGGCCGCATGAGGCTGGAAGGGAGCCAGGCAGGAGAGAGGGAAGCTTGTGCGAGGCTAGGAAGGAGGAAAGAGGAAAAAAGCAAGGAGCACAGACTCAGCAGCAGCAGCAGGGGGAAAAAAGGAGAACCAAGCTAAGACCAGTAATCCAGGAAGTGACAGCTGCTGATCAGCTGGAGCTGCGCACATATCTTCATTTTCACCAGTGGAACTGCGTTCCACCCCATCCTGCCTACTGCCCACCCCTGTGTGTGGGTGTGCTAGCATGTGTGCATGTGCTCACACTCCTTCCCACCCACACACATGCACACACACACCCTATGCTGCCCCCCATGCATGCGCACAGGCCTTTCTAAAGCCTGGTAAGTGAAAAAAATCCCCTAATGGACAAATTGAAAGTTTGGAAAAATGCATTTCCTGTTTGCTGTTGTGCTGCTTTTAGCACTCTGGATGATTCAGGGAAGCTTCCTGAAGCCCCGGAGTGCAAAAAACAGCCCAATGTGCAAACCAGAAGTGCGTTTTCCGAACTTCCAGTTTGATGCTGTGCTGTTTTTTGCCCTCTGGAAGGTTCAGCGAAGCTTCCTGAAGCTCCGTATTGTAAAAAAAACCCAACACAATGGGCAGACCAGATGTTCGGAAAATACATTTCCTGTTTGCACATTGGGCTGGTTTTTGCACTCCGGGGCTTCAGGAAGCTTTCCTGAATCCTCCAGACCAGAGTGCTAAAAACAGCACAACAGCAAACAGGAAATGCATTTTTCCGAACTTTCAGTTTGTCCATTGGGGGATTTTTTTTTGCCTCCGGGGCTTCGGGGAAGCTTCCCTGAAGCGGTATCTTTTCCTCTCTGTTCTTTGCTGTTTCTTCTGCAGAGCTATGAGCTGCACTAAAATATTCGCAAACCTACACATACCAAGCAAATAAATAAATCCTTGACAAAATTGTAATTTCATTTCGACTTTGGAGAAAACACTATATAGCCAGGCTGCAAAAACATAAATAAAAAATGTGGGCAATCACTAGATGGCAACAAAGGGTTAAATTTGCATGCAGCTCTCTGTGCCATTGAATCATCATTAACTTCTAAAATCCAATCCTTTAAATGATATTAACAAAAAAAAAAAACAACCATACAAAACAAAAGGGATTTATATTACTACCAAACTGAAACATTGCAAAACTGAATTATGATTGAATCAATGTTGGAATTATGTTTAATCATATTTCACCTCATCAGGATTGACAACATCAATATGTACATTAGAAACAGTTTTAATCCCATTGCATGTAGGAGGAGTTTGTTCCATCTTCATTATCAGAGGTGATATTCAGCTGATTTGGACTGGTTTGGGTGAACTGGTAGCAGCGATCTGTGGGTGGGCCATGCCCTGCCCACCTACCCCAGTCCTATGCCATCCTATTTAGGCATGTTTTAAAGCCATGCACATGCAGGCAAGCCCAGCATGTGAGCAAAGCACATGCGTGGAAGGCTGCGCACAAGTGCAGAAGATGCGCGTGCATTCCCATTTATGAACTGCTAAGAAACATCAGTGAATACCACCCCTTACTGGGGGGGATGTGTAAAACCTTAAGGGAAGGGATAAATTTGCTGAGGGCACGCTTCTCTGTTGCAGCTTCTCCAAGTAAAACAGCTAAGGTGGGCAATCCACTCTGCCGCGCCTATCAGCTGGGCCTCAAACAAAGAAAATATAGAATACCACAGGGGCGGGGGGGTACCTGATCATTGAAGTGAACCAGTTCACTCTCAGCTGATCATAAGAACATAAGAACGTAAGAAGAGCCATGCTGAATCAGGCCAAAGCCCATCGAGCCCAGCATTCTGTGTCACACAGTGGCCCACCAATTGTACATGGGGATCTTGAGTAGAAAGAGAAGGCAAGACCCTCCCTTTCCCCTGACCCCCAACAAATGGTACTCAAGGGAATCCTGCCTGTCTCAACCCAAATAGAGGTGGCACATGAGCATCTGTTTCAATAACCACCGATACACTTGGCATCCATGAATCTGTCTAATCCTGCCTTGAAGCTATCCAGGCTGACAGCTGTCATGACCTCTTCTGAAAGTGAATTCCATAAACCAATGACCCTCTGGGTGAAGAAATGTTTCCCTTTATTTGTCCTCACTTACTTACCTATGAGCTTTAGGGAGTGCCCCTAAAGTGATCATCGGAGCTAGGGGTTTGCCAGAACCAGTTCGAACTGGTAGAACCCCACCTTTAGATATGGCCAACAGAGCAACCCTGGAAATAGGAAAAGACTGGCTCATGGTGCCTCTGCCAGGAAAAATGGAGCTCGAAGTGGGGGTGGGCGCACAGTCCTCCTGGGTTCTATTTTCACTGGCAGAGAGCTGCAGCAGGCTGTTGTGGCTGAAAATGGAGTTTGGGGTGGGGGAATTATATACGGACTACGGACTCCATTTTTGCTGGCAGAGGGATAGTGAAGTGTTTTAGAAACAAAACAAAAGGAGCAATGTTTGCCCAATGTTTTGCATTTCAGCATGCTAGAAAGAACAGCAAAGGACAAAGGGAAAGAGGAAAGACCAAGTAAAAGAAGGGAAGATGGGAAGAGAGCAAGGAAGGAAAAATAAGGAACGAGGGGAAGGAGGAAGAAAGAATGAAAAGGGGAAGAACAAGGAAAGGAAGGAAGAGGAAGAAGGAAGGAAGGAAGATTATAATAAGAGCGAGACAAATTCTACTTTAGTACTTGGCCACCACAGGTGCCCCCCGACAAACTGACATCAAGCTGGCCATGCCAACCCTGGCCATGCCCACTTTGGCCCCCCAAGGTCAAACACAACGCTGATGCGACCTTCAATGAAATTGAGTTGACACCCCTAATCTAAAATGTTCAGACTTACAAATCACCTACCAAGAAGAGAATATTTATAGCTCAGGATTGAACTGTGGGGGTCTTTGGCATTCTCTGAGCTTGGTGGTTTTCTTGCAAATGTTTCATTATCCAACTAGGTATCATCCATGTTGAATCTCTCCTTGGTCAGCTTCCAGCTGTTGTTCCTCGTCCAGCCCTCTGGTGCCCTGAAGAATAAAGTGATCCCCTCCTCTCTGTGACATCCCCTCGTATACTTGTAGACTGCTATCATGTCCGCTCTGGCCCTCCTTTTCTCCAGGCTATCCATACCCAGTTCCCTCAGTCTCTCTTTGTAAGTCTTGGTTTCCAGTCCCTTAATCTTCTTGGTTGCTCTTTTTTCCACCTTCTCCAGAGTTTCAATGTCTCTTTTGAAGTGTGGTGACCAGAACTGAATACAGTACTCCAGGTGTGGTCAGACCAGGGCGTAGTACAGTGATATTAAGACTTCCCTGGTCTTGGAGTGTATTCCCCTGTTGATGCAGTTTAGGATTGTGTTGGCTTTTTTAGCTGTTACTGCTGCACATTGTTGGCTCACGTTTAGTTGATTGTCCACCAAGACTCCGAGGTCTCTTTCGCAGTCGCTACTGCTAAGAGGGGTTTCTCCCAGGTTGTATGTGTGTCCAGGGTTTTTTCTGCCTAGGTGAAGGACTTTGCTCTTGTCGATGTTAAACATCATTTTGTTGGTGTGGGCCCACTGTGTTAGTCTGTCCAGGTCTTTCTGTAATTTGAGCCTGTCTTCTAGGGTATTGGCTACCCCTGCCAGCTTGGTGTCATCTGCGAATTTGATCAGTTGCCCTTCTATTCCCTCGTCCAAGTCATTGATGAAAATGTTCTAGTGGCTTGCCCTCTCAGTATTGGTGCCTGTCTTCTTCTTGTCTAACTGCATCTTTTCTGTTAGCGTCAAATGCCTTGTGCTTCTGTTAATGTAATAACACATTTTGAAATTTCCACCTAGGTATCAAGATTAGGTCTGTTTTATATGCATCTGAACCTTTTTGATGTTATCCTCCTCTTCTGGCAACATCGAAGCCAGATATCCTAAGATTAGAAAAAGAAAGTTTCTCAAATAAACATTCCCTCATTAACACTGTGTAACTATTAGCGGAACCCATTTCTTACCATGAACATCTTCCTAGTAATTACACCTACACATTGCTGTTACAACACATTAGACAAATTCATGGACAGCTATAGGTCTGTCAGTGATTTTTAGCAATAAGTGCTAAATGAAACATATGTCTTCAGAATCTGTGTGTTTCTTAATGCCAGTTGCTAGGGAAACAAGACGGAGGTGGGGAAAGGGAGCTGTTAAATGCGTTCATTTCCTCCTTATGGACTTGCCATAAGGATCCTTCTTTGCCCAAAGTTGGAACAGGAGATGGATACGATGATACAATACTTTCATGCCTTCTGTTTTTGATGGAAAGGAATAATAGAATGAAGGCAAATATACCAGATTGGAAGAACACAAGCAAGCAGTCCATATTGCAATGAACAAGGACATACATTCAATTTTGCAGCTACCAAGATTGTTGGCCGAGCAGGTACAAAGATAGCAATAGCAATAACCAGGGGTGGGCAGCAGGCAGGAAGGGATGGAATGCAGTTCCACTGGTGGAAATGAAGCTGTGTGCCCAGCTCCAGCTGACTAGCGGCAGTCACTTCTGGTATTACCGGTCTCGGCTCAACTCTCCTTTTCCCCCCTGCTGCTGCTGTGCTCCTCGCTTTTTTCCTCTTTTCTCCTTCCTTGCCTCGGACAAGCTCCCCTCTCTCTTGCCCGGCTCTCTTCCAATCTCACACGGCCACGTCCTGAGGCCAGGTAGGAGGAAAGAGGAAAAAAGCAAGGAGTGCACAGCAGCAGCAGGGGGAAAAAAGGAGAGCTAAGCCAAGCCGAGCCAAAGCAGTCTGGGCTGCAGTCTTTTTCCCCTTGTGAAGCCCTCACTCCACCCGCAGCTGAGATGAAAAGGCACCGTATGGCAATAATAACCATGTAACTCTCCCTCGACTTTCTGATATTTTTAAATCTCTCCCTCCCATCCTCCTCCTCCTCCTCCTCCTTGGAAAGTGGCAGGGAGACCAGCATTGGAAAGAGTTGCAGGGGGCCCTTTTCCTTCCCCCCTTTTTTCAACAGCTGATCAGCACCCATTTGTCTAGCTACCCAGCCTGAGGCAGGGGACAAGCTTGGGATTGCGATGTCGATGATCCATACTTTCTTTTTCTCCACAATCAGGATGTCTGGTTTGTTATGCTTCAGAATTCAGTCAGTCGGAAGTCGGAAGTTCCACAGTAGTTTTGCTTGCTCATTTTCGACCACTTTTTCGGGCTTATGATCCCACCAGTTCTTTGCCACTGGTAAATGGTAGTTCCGGCACAAGTTCCAGTGGATCATCTGTGCCACAGCATTGTGTCTATGCTTGTAGTCAGTCTGTGCGATCTTTTTGCAGCAGCTGAGTATGTGATCAATTGTTTCATCTGTTTCTTTACAGAGCCTGCATTTTGGATCATCTGTTGATTTTTCAATTCTACCTTTGACAGCATTTGTTCTAATGGCCTGTCCTTGTGCCACCAGTATTAGTCCTTCTGTCTCCTTTTTGAGTGTAAGCCATGACCAGGTCTTTTCTTTACCCACTTTGCCTTCAATCTTCTCCAAGAACTGACCATGCAATGCTTTGTTCCTCCAACTGTCCATACGACATTGAGTTACAGTTTTTCTGTCCTGGTCCTTAGTTTACTTCACCTTGAGAAGCTTCCTAATGTTGACCTCCATCAACACTGACTCTTTGCTCTCCTTCACATAGTCAGCTAATGCATGCTTCTTTCCTTCCAATTATTATTATTATTATTATTATTATTATTATTATTATTATTATTTATTAGACTTGTATGCTGCTGGCCCCTTCAGCCGTCCAAATTCAGAATAACAGAATATAACTGTTGTGGTTAGCTCTGGTCCAGCTCCTGCCCCAAGGACTGTGGATGTGGGGGAGACATCCACATGCTGCAGGCCTGTTTTGCCCCCCGGTAGAATCTGATGATGAAGGCTCCTCTGACCAAGAAGACATGAGTGACAGGGAGGAGGAGAGTGTGGCAGACAGCTCAGAAGGAGCTGAATTATCTAGCTGCACCTTGGATTCAGAACAAGAGTTAATGATACAGCCACGCATGCGGAGAGCAATGCATAGGCAACAACAACTGAGAGATTATTATCAAAGAAAATGAAGCAACCTGTGGTTGGGTGGGGCTGTGGTAATTAGTGAGGCTGCTATTAATAGCAGCCTGTGGGTTTGGCCATTGTGAAGGATTATCTGATCGTTGTGTTTTGTGACTGCTTTGCTGACTTTGACCTTTTGTGTGCTGATTTTTTCCGGCTTTGAAACTAAACCAGAGCAAAGTGTGTTTCACTTTGTAAAAGAAGAAGGACTGTGAATTGCCTCACAGCTGCAAGCTAAGTATCTCAGAACTGATAAGGGACTTGTACAAATTACCAGTTTGTTTGGAAATGAGTGCTCTTTGCTATACAAAAACAGGGCTTAGGTTAAAACCCTTGTGTTCTGTTCGAAAAAAGTTCCTAGTGATATGTTCGGGTCACATACGACCCGGACCGAAAACACTTCATTTGAAGTGCTTATGTTTGGTCAATTTGAAAACTTTTTTCACTTGGAAAGTAGTCTGAACATTTCTGCACACAATGATATGAAAATTGAAATGAAAAAATTAATCCTTATTGGTTTATTTTGCACATAAATGTGCCGCCCCCCCCCCCGTTTTTGTGATTTTTTTTCAATTTATGGATAGTTTTGCTTGCAAAATGCATTCTATTTTACTAAAGTTGGTGTGGGATTGGTAGCTTGAACATTACTGCACACAATGATATGAAAATTGAACTGAAAAAATTAATCCTTATTGGTTTATTTTGCACATAAATGTGCCTCCCCCCCGTTTTTGTGAAATAGTCTTTACTTTATGGATAGTTTTGCTAGCAGAATGCATTCTATTTTGCTAAAGTTGGTGTGGGATTTGTAGCTTGAACATTTCTGAACATAATGATATGAAAATTGAACTGGAAAAATTGATGCATATTGGTTTATTTTGCATATAAATTTATTTCAATTTATATAAAAATTATGCTGTTAATTTCAAACTTACATACTTTTTTTTAGTAAAATGGATTTCTTTCATAAAATTAGTTATCTGGCTACAATGTGGTTGATTTTCAAAAGGATATTCCAAATATTTATAGACAAATATGTATAAACAGTGACAATAATGGCACACAGCAAGGCCGGGGGGGTGGCCCTTTTGTGGCAAAAATAAACCAATAAGAACCATTTTTTTCAGTTCATTTATATTTTTCTCATGTTCAGAAATGTTCAATTTAGTATATCAAACCTTTTGGGGGAAAATTCCTTAGGGATTTGTAGCCTTAAAAAATATAAATTGACACGAAATTCAGAAAGGATGGGGGGAGGGGCTTTTTGATCAAAATAAAAATATAAGTCTCAATTTTTCCAGTTCAATTTTCATATCATTATGTTCATAAATGTTCAAACTAGTTTTCCAGTTGAAAAAGTTTTCAAAAAGATTAAATTCAAGTACCTAAAAAAAATATTTTTGGTCCTGTCATATACGAACAGAAACAGATTTGAAGTTATGATTTTTTTTTGCCCAGAAAACAATTAGCCACCACCCCAAAAATATTTTTTGATGACCAGCATTGTTAAATTGAGTAAATGAATGCCTAAGATTTTAAAGAATATTTCGGATTTGGAGCATAAAAAAATAAAAAGTGAAAATGATTGCAAGCAGCCGAGGGGGGGGGGGAGGCCTTATTTCTGATGTTAAAAAACCAGTAAGAATCATTTTTTTCAGTTCCTTTATATTTTTCTTATATTCAGAAATGTTCAAGCTACCAATCCCACACCAACTCCAGTAAAATAGAATGGATTTTGCAAGCAAAACTATCCATAAATTGAAAAAAAATCACAAAAACGGGGGGGGCGGCACATTTATGTGCAAAATAAACCAATAAGGATTAATTTTTTCATTTCAATTTTCATATCATTGTGTGCAGAAATGTTCAGACTACTTTCCAAGTGAAAAAAGTTTTCAAATTGACCAAACATAAGCACTTCAAATGAAGTGTTTTCGGTCCGGGTCGTATGTGACCCGAACATAACATTAGGACCTTTTTTTGCTCAGCAAAAACTAAGCCCCCCACCCCCCCAAAAAAATTCTCATAGAGAGAACCCCTGAAATGATGAAAAGTCATGAAATTTCAAGTTTCAGATATGCAGGGAAATTTTTTTACAGGGACTCAAACTTGGCTTCGGGTCACATACGACCCGAACAGAACAGCAAATTTTCATTATAAAGAACATTGTTTTGAATTTTCAAACGTGTGTGTGTGTGAAATTTGTACCTGTGAATTTTTGGGAGGAGTCTACCAGAGAGCCCGACAGAACAATAACAGAATACGAAGTCAGAAAAGACCTTGGAGGTCATCTAGTCCAGCCCCCTGCTTAGGCAGGAATCCTATATAATAATTTCAGACAGAGAAAGAACCCAACTCGTTTCCTTTACTGGAAAGACCTTCTCTATCTGTTGCCGCCTCTGTACAAGGAGCTCTTCTTGCATGCCTGCTTAAAGGCTTTCCTGCCACCAGGCTGCTAGTAACAGAATCCGATGAACTTTGGAAAGAGTTATGTAGCCATTGGCATTAGAATATTACACGCCGTTCCTGTTCCCAATCACTCATGAGGAGTTATTTTGTAGTTAACCCCCATAAAGGACTGCGTAGCTGAACCGAGTCCTGTCAGATGCATGTTATTTAGAATCCTTTATTATGATTTTATAGCCCGTCCTTGACAGCTGAGGAAAAAGCCGAGCATTTTAATCTCTCCCTTCTTTTACTTTGCAGCCGCAGAACGGTGCCTGTGTGTGTGTGTTTTTGTGTGCACGCCGGCGCGTGTGCCTTTTGATTAATATGTAACAGAGATGCAATTCTCTGCAAAGAGAGGGAACTGTCGCTGTACTGCTGGAAGACTGGAAAACAAACGGCACCGCAATGGTTTAAATCTCAGTCCATTGTATTATACAGACATCATAAATAATGGAGAGAAAGCAGATATTGCTTCAAGCTTCATCTACATAGCACATCTGAGCTCTTTATAATGTGTTCAACTTGTCACTTTTACTATGGAGGAGAGGCGATAAAGCATTGCAGCTGATGATGAACTCATACTAGCCGTGGGTTTCCTCAGCTCCAGAGCCAACCATCATTAAGCAAGCATAGAGGGTTGGGCTTTTTAAAAACATCCATAATTCTTGACAAAATGTAATAGAAAAGTTGCCACTACTGGTTAAGGTAGACCCACAACTCTTAAAAAACATTCACTATCAATGGCTTTAGCCTTAAAATAAGGTCTAGGGGTTGAGGTAGCCTTTGAGATTGAATTACAGTGTTCCCTCGATTTTCGCGGGTTCGAACTTCGCGGCAAGTCTATACCACTCCAACTGGCGGAGGCTAAATGTCCTAAACCCCCGAAGCTCTAGATCTTGCCTTCTTGCGTGTACGTAACCATTCCAGACTAATTTCCCACTTGTCTCCTCCGTCCTGGCTCGGCCAGTCTCTCTCCGACATGCACCATCTTAATGCAAGTCATCTCCTTCCTCTGATGCTCTTAAACAGATCTCCATACTTCTAGATTCAGATTAACAGAATTGGAAGGGACATTGTAGCTCCTCTAGTCCAATCCCCTGCCCAAGCTGGAGACCCTACACCAGTGATGGCAAACCCTTTTTTCCCTTGAGTGCCAAAAAAGCATGTGTGCATGTTATTGTGCATGTATGTGTGCCTACACCCATAATTCAATGCCTGGTAAGGGCGAGAACAGCTTCCCCCACCCCAGGAGGCCCTCTGTAGGCTGGAAACAGCCTGTTCCCCAACTTCTGGTGGGCCCAGTAGGCTCATGTTTTGCCCTCCCCAGGCTCCAAAGGCTTTCCTGGAGCCGGAGAGGGTAAAAGCACCCTCCCGCATCTTCCTGGAGGCTCCCTGAAAGCCAAAAATGCCCTCCAAGAACCTTTGTGACAGCCAAAAATCAGCTGGCCGGCACACGCATGCACATTGGAGCTGAGCTAGGGCAATGACTTATATGCCAGCAGATATGGCTCTGCATGCCACCTGTGGTACCCATGCCATAGGTTCGCCATCACTGCCCTAGACCATTTCTGACAAATGGCAGTCCAATCCCTTCTTGAAAGCCTCCATTGAGGAAACTCCCACAACTTCCAAAGGCCAGCTGTCCCATTGGTTCTTTTCTCTGCTAGCATTGCACCTTTCCTTCATTTTACGGGCCCCACCACTTTCTCATTTCCATGTACAGTGGTACCTCTACTTAAGAACTTAATTCGTTCCGTGACCAGGTTCTTAAGTAGAAACATTCCTAAGTAGAAGCAATTTTTCCCATAGGAATCAATGTAAAAGCAAATAATGTGTGCAATCCCATTAGGAAAGAAATAAAATCTCAGAATTTGGGTGGGAGGAGGAGAAGGAAGAAGAGGAGGAGGAGGACAGCTGCTGCTGAATGAAGAAGGTGAGGTGAGCGCCCCCTTTTGCCTTTCTGTGCCCAGATGCTCTGGGAGGCAACCTTGCATCAGGTTTATGGGAGGCAGCGCGAGGGAGTCACCATAGCAAAGTGGTTTATTCCCTCTCCAAGTGCCCAGAGAAAGGAAAATGCTCCGTTCACTCTGGACTGCCAAAGCCTCCTTAAGCGCCACTGAAAGGCTCCTCTGGCAGCCCAGAAAAGCCCGAGATGGCCAGGATTAAAGGGGGAATGGCAGGAAACTGGCCGGGCCTTCATGCCACTCTCAAATTTCCTGGGAAATTTTTTTCCGGGCTCGGGTTCTTAAGTAGAAAATGGTTCTTAAGTAGAGGGCGGGGGAAATCTTGAGCACCCGGTTCTTATCTAGAAAAGTTCTGAAGTAGAGGCCTTCTTAAGTAGAGGTACCACTGTATTCATCTCTCCGCAGTGCCTCAAAATATTTTCCCTCCACAAAGTAGAAAATTAGCAGGAAAGGAGAACATTTGCCCAGGAATGATGGCGTTGGGGCAAGCGGGATCTAGGGAAAAGCTTTCAGAGCGCTTTCTCTTGGATTCTCAGCAGCCTGCCAGATGGCGTGGTGCAGGAACGGTCTTTCAGAATTAATAACTGCCCCTCTAGAGGAACAGGTTCATTCAGGAGCCGCTTTGCATTTTTTGGCAGCAGTTCCTTTTGGATGCCTGGTGCTTTCTAGCTGCTCGGTTCTGTAATGGGTTTTTGCAAATAACGCTCCGAAGAAAGGTTACATTTTTAAAAAAAGAGGAGGATAATGACTCTCTCACACACCCCTTCGCCCTTCCTCCATCCCATCAAGTGCTCTTTTTAAATAAATTATTTTGGCTCCTCGCGGCGCGGCTTTTAATCGAGAAATTATGGTAACTCATATGTGCATTTTGAGAGTATATGACTGCCACAGTTAATTAACAGTTATTAGCGTCGGCGTCGTGTGCTGTATTATGTGTCACAAATCATTGCGTCTCCCAGAGCAGCTACAGCAATTAAAAACTCCATCGCACCTTCTGCCTAGTCATTTGGTTCGCATCCAGGTCTTTTCAAAACTGGAAATTGCTAATCAAATCATTTCTGCTCTGTGCCTCGGCATCGTTTATTCCGTTCCTAATGATGTGCGACTTTCCTCCCGCCTCTCCTGGCCGTTAACCGAGGCATCGGTGCAGCTCACCCGTTTCACACCTCGCGGTGTGCTTTCGAGAGGCGATAATGAAGTTGCGAGAGGAAGAGGAGGCCTGGGCGTATGTGTGCGTGTGCGTGTATGCGGGTCTTCTCATCTCTTCTTTCGGATTCCCCCACCCACTTTGCTTTTTTCCTTCCCCCCCCGCCGCCCCCGCCAGCAGTAGCGTGCCATTCCTGCTGGTGAGTGATTAAATCCAGAAACTGTAAAATGCATTGACAGGCTTACAAATGTAGCTTGCCAGGGGCCCACTGCCAGCCCTGTTTAGCTTCCCTCCTAAGCTCAGCAAGAGCCCTGCCCATCAATTTGTCATCCCTCTTAATGGAAACTAATCACCTCCCGGGGAAGATCGGAGGCTGAGGACACCCAAGACCTCAGAAGCCTAATTCGGCAGAGAGGTTAAAGCACCAATGGGCTACGGAGCCCTTACGTTAACTGGCCAATCCAAAGCCATGGTCAGATTCCAAGAGGACCGTCCACCGCAGGGATAGGAAGAACATAGATCTGGACCTACAGTATTTTTGGCTCTCCTAATTATCTAGAGGATAATTGGCTCTCCAATTATCCAATTATTACAGTATCTCATCCTTTTCCACATTCGGTCATCAAAAAAAGGATGTTGGAAACCTGGCATTTATTTTGGGGTGGGAGGAACTGAGTGATGGGCTTCCAGGGGTACGGTCAGGGACACAGAACCGGTAGAAAAAAAATACATGTATTTTTTTTATTTTTTTCCTCTTCTGGACTCTGGGTATGTTTTCCCTATCACAGTAAATGAGGTTGAATGTGTACAATTTTAGAAGAGCGCTCTCTCTCTTTCTCTGTGAGTGTGTGTGTGTATACATATACAGTTTATATAGTAGATAATGTATATTTTTGTATGCCTGTGTGTAATATGTATGTACACATATGGCATATATGCATATGGCATATATACATAGAATTAAATAGCATATTTTGGATGTTCAATAATAGTAAATAGGGAAATTCTATCTCTTTGAGGTGAAGAGAAGCCAGGCACCCAAACCCTTGACGTGACTGATGTCAAGTTGGCCACCTTTAAGCTAGTCACATGACCTTTAAGCCACACCCGGTCACATGAATGTCAAGCCACTCCCACCTGGCCACATGACCAGGAAGCCAGACCCACAAAATAAGCCACACCCAAAGTGCAGTAGTAAATTTTTTTGCAGCCATTCACTGGAAAAACTGTGCCCCAATATAGCTCTGTAGAATGGATGGTATTCATTTACCTTCACTACTAGTGGTGAGTGTTGCACACAGGATAGCTACGCTCGCATGCACCCTGTCTGGGCATGTGCAAAGCCTTCCGCACATGTGCACAGCCTCAAAAACGAGGATAAATGGGATATGATTACATCCAGGCAAATGAGCAGGGCCGCCTGCAATCAGCGCTACAGGTTCTCCTGAACCGGATAGAACCAGCTAAATACCACTTCTGCTCTTAAGCCAATTGTTCAGCTGAGCAATCCCATTCTTCATGGTTTGGAGTAGGGCTATTCTATGACTGGTGGACGTCAACTCCCAGAATTCCTGAGCTAGCATGATTGGCTCAGGAATTCTGGGAGTTGAAGTCTACAAGCCAGAGAAGTTTGCCAACCACTGGTTTGGGGAAATCCTAGAGAGCTTGGAAGCTGCTCTGATTTCCATGGGCGTGTTGTTCCAGAGAAGGGGAACAGCAGTCAAGATGGCCTGGTGGCAATAATAACCAGGTATCAGAACTCAAAATGTCTCTACAGCTTCTCTACTCCCTTTTGGTAATCCCTGTATTAGTTGGGATGGGTTAAAAATAAAACATCTAGAAGGGATCTACCTACTCAAGATACGTTTGAGATACATATCTATGAGGATATGTTAGAACAATTAATCAGTGGAACAGCTTGCCTCCAGAAGTTGTGAATGCTCCAACACTGGAAGTTTTTAAGAAGATGTTGGATAACCATTTGTCTGAAGTAGTGTAGGGTCTCCTGCCCAAGCAGGGGGTTGGACTAGAAGACTTTCAAGATACCTTCCAATGTTGTTGTTGTTGTTTTTGTTGTTGTTGTTGTTGTTGTTGTTGTTGTTGTTGTTGTTATTATTATTATTATTATTATTATTATATTAAAATTAGTAATACACAGCAAACAAGATTTATATGCTGGATTTCGCATCACAATATCACAAGTTGAACACTTCCCAAGAGTTAAGGATATTGTGTGACATATTTTTGTATGGTGCACACAGATCTAAGTACCGTGGCCTTTTGCAACTGATAGATTGTGATTTTGTCAATGTTTATAGTTTTCAAATGCTGGTTGAGGTCTTTTGGCACAGCACCCAAAGTGCCAATTACCACTGGTACCGCCTGTATTGGTTTATGCCAGAGTTGTCGTAATTCTATTTTAAGATGTTGGTTCACCCTGTTGTTGTTGTTCTTGTTCTTTTTGTTGTTGTTGTTGTTGTTGTTGTTATTATTATTATTATTATTATTATTATTATTATTATTATCATCATCATCATCATCATCATCATCATCATCATCATAATTATCATTATCATTATCATTATCATTATCTGATATAGAACCAATCAAATTCCCTTGCTAGCTATGATAGGAAGCATCACGATCAAAGTGTTGGTCTATTGCACGTTCATATATCTCCGAGACCGCCTTCTGCTGCACGAATCCCAGCGACCGATTAGGTCCCACATAGTAGGCCTTCTCCGGGTCCCGTCAACTAAACAATGTCGGTTGGCGGGCCCCAGGGGAAGAGCCTTCTCTGTGGCGGCCCCGGTTCTCTGGAACCAGCTCCCCCCAGAGATTAGAACTGCCCCTATCCTCCTTGCCTTTTGTAAACTCCTCAAAACCCACCTTTGTCTTCAGGCATGGGGGAATTGAAATATCTCCCCCGGACCTGTACAATTTATGTATGGTATGTTTGTATGTATGTCTGCTTAATAATGGTTTTTTTTAAATATTTTAAATTGTAAATTATTAGATTTGTTATGAACTGTTTTATTGTATTGTGAGCCACCCCGAGTCTACGGCGAGGGGCGGCATACAAATCTAATAAATAATAATAATAATAATAATAATAATAATAATAACAACAATAATAATAATATTTAATTAAGTACTATTTTAACTATCAGGAAATCCCAGAGGCGAAGCAAAGACAGAAACTTTGATGGGGGGTGGGAAGATATTTGGAAGAGGCCAGCGATGAAGCCTCTTCTCTTGGGAAGAAAATGACACGAAGGTATCCTTGAGGTCACCAGGAGTTGAGTTCAACTTGAACGTCTCTCTTTATCGTTGATGGGATGTTGAGGTTTGGGGAAAAGGTCTCCTCATTTATGGAATCGGCCTTCTGTAATACCCATAAAGGAAAAATAATCCATTTTGCTGTTCTGACATAAAGACACCGATGGCGGGAATACATGTGGAGATACAGAAAGCTAACAGAAAGCACTGAAGTATGATTTGGTCTAATTAGCCCTGTGAGATTAAAAAGCTATCCCTCGATCCTGGTTAGGAGAATGGGAAGTCAGTTTTCATCACTGTCTTTTGACATGGGGGCAGTGGGGGAGAAGAGAAACATAATGTTGCCTATCTCTTTGACAGCCCTCTTGTGTTGTCATAACAAGGTCTTTCCTGGCTCAGATCAAACACACATCGATTCCGCACTCCGCTCCAATGGTGACCAATCAGATGTCTCCTGGAAGCCCACTAGCAGGAAATGAATAGTCTCTCTCTCTTTTCCTTTGTTGTGTGTTTTGTACATTTACAACTGGCATTGCTGAAAGACATCAAGCATTCATGGTCAATGACAATCTACCGAGGCTGGGTGATCTCTATCATTCCATTAATTTTATTGCAGTGTAATTTCCCCCCCTCCACCTTAAGATAAAACATACGTAAGTAACAAAACACAATGCCAATATCCAACCAGATATATATGTCAAATTTCCATGTCATTAGGAGTTTCTCTACTTTCTACCTTATAATTAATAATAATTTTTTACAGACTCACAACAGTGGTAAACAATATATAACAAATCCAATAATTAAAAACTTAGTCTAAAAACCCGTATCATTAAAATAATCACACAACCCAATCATACCTGAAGGTATTCTGGTCCAATGCCATGTAGGGCTTTATAGGTCATTACCAACACTTTGAATTGTGACCGGAAACTAATTGGCAACCAATGCAGACCATGGAGTGTTGTTGAGGCATGGGCATATCTAGGCAAGCCCATGATTACTCTCGTGGCCGCATTTTGCACGATCTGAAGTTTCCGAACACTCTTCAAAGGTAGCCCCATGTAGAGAGCGTTGCAGTAGTCGAACCTCAAGGTGATTGGTCAGTGGTGGCGAACCTATGACACGGGTGCCACAGGTGGCCGGCGGAGCCATATCTGCCGGCAATTGAACCGTTGCCCTAGCTCAGCGCCATCATGCATGTGCGCACTTGCCAGCTTATTTTCGGCTTACACAGAGGTTCTGGGAGGGTATTTTAGGCTTTCTGAGGACCTCTGGGGAAATAGGGGAGGGCATTTTTGTCCTCCCTAGGCTCCAGGAAACCCTCTGGAGCCTGGAGAGGGTAAAAAAATGAGCCTACCTGGCCCAGTAGAAGTTGGCTAATGGGCTGTTTTTGGCCTCCCCAGGCATTGAATTATGGGTATGGGCAGTGATGGGCTGCCAAAACCTTTACTGCCACACTATGGGCGTGGCTTGTTTTGTGGGTGTGGCTTTATGGCCATGTGTCCAGGTGGGAATGGCTTGACAATCATGTGACGGGGTGGCTTAAAATTCATTTGACTGGGTGGGACTAGCTTACCGACCAAGATAAGTTTTCAAATAGGTGCTTTTTCACTTGATTAAATCACATTATTTGAATATTATTATTATTATTATTATTATTATTATTATTATTATTATTTAGATTTGTATGCTGCTCCTCTCCGTAGACTCAGGGCGGCCACAAAAAGGACAAATGATAGACATCATTATTTGTTGAAGAGCACAGTAACATTTTCAGGTTTTGTACTGAACCCACAAGGTTCAGTATGATAACAGATTAGGCAAGTAGCTCAATTTTCAGTTCTAGATCATGATTAAAACGATTAAAGCATTTATGGGTCAAAACATACCATTTAATTATTTCCTATTTTAAAAGTAATTATGGATCATACTAAGGTACTAGAGAAGGAAGGACAATAAAAAACCATTAGGAATTCAATAAATAGTGCATAAACTTACTACTCCTACTGCGCCCCTACCCATGGGGGTAGCAGCCCATTACTGGGTATGGGCACTTGTGCAGGTGCGATAGTGTGTGCGAATGCGCTTTCGGCACCCGAGGGTAAAATGGTTTGCCGTCACTGGGCTAGGTTCAGGAAGGAACCGACCTACATCTGACCCTGTTCGTATCTCTTTTCCATGTATTAAGATTTTGGGGTTGGATTTTGATTCTTCCCCAAACCGTTAATTTATACAACCTTATCATTTCATCTGAGAAAAGATTCAAGTTCAGTGACCTGATGTTAGCAACTTATATTAAAATAATAATAATAATAATAATCCCTGCTGGAAGCAATGGGGTGGAGCTCCCTATGGGTGCCAAAGGGCTCCCTCCAATTCTCTGCCGCAGCCGTAGAATTATTGAAGCGTGATAAGATCTGATCTTGCTGTCCTAAAATGTGCTGATGTCGTTTTGTAACCACCCCAAACCACAAAACCCGTCGGATCCTGCTCGTTGCTGTACTGTTTGTCGCCACGAGAAAAACCAACCGCTACAATTTTGCAAAACCTCTGCCTGTGTGACTTTTGCATTTGAGGTTTCTTTCTCTCTCTCTCTCCCTCCCCATCCCTTCCCTGGGAGCATTTGCACGCCTATAATTTCACTCTCTGGTTTTCCCTTTCCCTTGTTAAAATAAGAAATTGTAATAACTCCAAATCCCCCCCTCTTTTTTTTTAAGAGGAAAGGAAAAAAAAGTTCCAAATCTATAATGTAATATAATAATATAATATCTCCGGGACTGCCTTCTGCCACACGAATCTCAGCGACCAGTTAGATCCCACAGAGTGGGTCTTCTCCGGGTCCCGTCAACTAAACATTGTCATTTGGCGGGACCCAGGGGAAGAGCCTGCTCTGTGGCAGCCCCGGCCCTCTGGAACCAACTCCCCCCAGAGATTAGGATAGCCCCCACCCTTCTTGCCTTTCGTAAGCTCCTTAAAACCCACCTCTGCCGTCAGGCATGGGGGAACTGAGATATTCTTTCCCCCTAGGCTTCTACAATTTATGCATGGTAAGTTTGTATGTATGATTGGTTTTTAAAATAAGGGGTTTTAACTGTTTTATATTGGATTGTTGCATGTTGCTTTTACTACTGTTGTTAGCCGCCCCGAGTCTACGGAGGGGGCAGCATACAAATCCAATAAATGAATGAACGAACAAACAAACAAACAAACAAATAGTGATTGGCGATAGCAATCAGTTTTCTGAGTTTCAGTTTAACAATAACAATAGAATTCTTTATAGAATTCTTCTTTATTCTTTATTGGCCAAGTGTGATTGGACACACCAGGAATTTGTCATTGGTGCACATGCTCTCAGTGTACATAAAAGAAAATATACATTTTTCAAGAATCTTGTGGTACAACACTTAATGATTGTCATAGGGGTCAAATAAGCAATGAAGAGGAATATTATCGCACTAAGAATGGCAGTGGAAAATATCTAGATTAGGGAAGAATATTATATGTACTTTTCGCACAAGATAGTGGAATAATAATGATATTTATTTTGATCTGTTAAAGTAGAAATGATATACTGATATAATGAAAGAAGTGAAATAAATGAATGGAGTAGGAAATGTATTTAAAAATTTCGAACAACAACCCTTCCTCCTATGTATAGATTAAGATACGATTTGAATAGTGTTTCTTCTTTTCTTTCTTTTTTCTGTCCTTTTTTTTCTTTCTTTCCTTTTTCCTTTTTTATTTTTCTTCTTTCCTGGGCTTTTAAAGAGACGTGAATTTGGATATTTTCTATTGTTAAGGGCAGCTATGATAAAATGAGGATTTTTTTTCAAATGAAAGTAGGAAAGTAGGTTCGCCTGGTGCACCAGTTGCGGCCCTATTTGGACCGGGACTCACTGCTCACAGTCACTCACGCCCTCATCACCTCGAGGTTCGACTACTGTAATGCTCTCTACATGGGGCTACCTTTGAAAAGTGTTCGGAAACTTCAGATCGTGCAGAATGCAGCTGCGAGAGCAATCATGGGCTTACCTAGGTATGCCCATGTTTCACCAACACTCCGCAGTCTGCATTGGCTGCCGATCAACTTCCGGTCACAATTCAAAGTGTTGGTTATGACCTTTAAAGCCCTTCATGGCACTGGACCAGAATATCTCCGAGACCGCCTGCTGCCGCACGAATTCCAGCGACCGATTAGGTCCCACAGAGTGGGCCTTCTCCGGGTCCCGTCAACTAAACAATGTCGGTTGGCGGGCCCCAGGGGAAGAGCCTTCTCTGTAGCGGCCCCGACTCTCTGGAACCAACTCCCCCCAGAGATTAGAACTGCCCCTACTCTCCCTGCCTTCCGTAAACTCCTTAAAACCCACCTTTGCCGTCAGGCATGGGGGAAATGAAACACCTCCCCCGGGCATGTACAATTTATGCATGGTATGTTTGTATGTATGTGTGTTTAGAAAATGGGGTCTTTTAAATATTTTTAAAATAGTAATTTAGATTTGTTGTAAATTGTTTTCACTTTGTTGTGAGCCGCCCCGAGTCTGCGGAGATGGGCGGCATACAAATCTAAATAAATAAATAAATAAATAAATTGAATTGAATTGAATTGAATTGAAATGAAATGAAATGAAATGAAAGTGAAGAACATTATCTAAAATCCGGATGATTGCATTTGGAAAGGAGGTACCACACGATGAATGATAGATACCAGAAAAAAATGGATAAATAATTAGACAAATTTGATTAATTTGATTAAGAATTTGGCATTTGATATTGTATGGTATTATATTGTGATTTGAGATATGTAAATTGGAATCTCTGTAGGGTGTGAAAAATAACTGAAAAGTATACCCCCCCACAAAAAAACCGCAATGAAGAAACAATTTACAGTCATACAGTCATAAGTGGGAGTTAAAAACTGACTTGAAGTTACCGTTTTAGATGTGCTAAGATCCCTAAAATGTAGTGTGTTTTATTCCTTCAGTTTTCTAACAGGAAACAAGTTGACACCTTGTGATGTATTTTGAGGACACAAAGCTGAGTAGCCTTGGCGCGGAAATCACAGAAATGGTTTTCAGTGATCCAAAAATGTGCTGCATATTCATTTATGGAAAGCCAGATACACTGCAACTAATTGACTGGCTTTATGATACAACAAAACGCAAGGTTCTCTTGAATACCTCTAAAACATCTCGCAATTAGTGATGGGCGAACTGAACCTGCACAATTCGGGTCCATACTGAATTTTGTGGTGTTCGGTATGCCGAACATGAACCCGAAATTTTTTTGAAACTTCAGGCAAAGTTCGGGGGCGTGTTTGGCGTTTGGAGCTTTGACATCACCGGCAGGTTGCTAAGGACGCCAAGGTGATCACTTCCTGGATTCCATGGAATCCAGGAAGTGATCACCTTGGCGTCCTTAGCAACCTGCCGGTGATGTCAAGGCTCCGCCCCCGGAATTTCTTTGTGGGAGGGATTCGCCAGCTCCTTCAAAGGAAGGTCTTCACATAAAAATAAATATTGTTATTTTTACATGAAAGGACGCCGCAGCGGCGCTGCAAGCAAAGGGTGGTGATGGCAGGCTGACAGGTGACGCATGTGCAGTGCCAGAAACCTGGCTTTTGTCCATGCGCAGAGAGGGGAAAAAATGGGTTCGCTGGCCCCAGAGTGGGGTGGAAATGGAGATTTTGCAGTATTCTTCTCCCTGGAGTGGAGTGGGAATAGAGATTTTGCACTAGCCTTCCCCTGCCACACAGTAATGGGCAGCCAAAATTGTTACTGCCACACTGTGGGTGTGGCTTATTTTGTGGGTGTGGCTTGATGGCCATGTGACTGGGTAGGAGTGGCTTGCCGGCCATGAGACCAGGTGGGAGTGGCTTGAACGATCATCATTTTGCAAGTGAACTATTAAGTCCTCAATTTACAACCTCACCAGTGTCGCTATCTAGGGCGATAATTTGTTTCATGTTTCCCACGCTCTACTTCCTGGGTCACCCCCTGCCTCCGGCTGGGTAGCTAGGCAAATGGGTGCTGATCAGCTGTTGAGAAAAGAGGGGGGAGGAAATAATAGTAATAATAATAATAATAATAATAATAATAATAATAATAATTTAAAAAAATATTAGATTTGTATGCCGCCCCTCTCCGAACACTCCGAGAAATGAGCGCCCTGCAACTCCTGCCGGTGCTGGTCTCCCTGCCGCTTTCCGAGGAGGAGGAAGAGGATGGGAGGGGGGAATAGTCAGCTGGAGCTGGGCAAACGTAGAAACATAGAAACATAGAAGTCTGACGGCAGAAAAAGACCTCATGGTCCATCTAGTCTGCCCTTATACTATTTTCTGTATTTTATCTTAGGATGGATATATGTTTATCCATTCAGTTACTGTGGATTTATCTACCACGTCTGCTGGAAGTTTGTTCCAAGGATCTACTACTCTTTCAGTAAAATAATATTTTCTCATGTTGCTTTTGATCTTTTCCCCAACTAACTTCAGATTGTGTCCCCTTGTTCTTGTGTTCACTTTCCTATTAAAAACACTTCCCCCCTGAACCTTATTTAACCCCTTAACATATTTAAATGTTTCGATCATGTCCCCCCTTTTCCTTCTGTCCTCCAGACTATACAGATTGAGTTCATTAAGTCTTTCCTGATAAGTTTTATGCTTAAGACCTCCCACCATTCTTGTAGCCCGTCTTTGGACCCATTCAATTTTGTCAATATCTTTTTGTAGGTGAGGTCTCCAGAACTGAACACAATATTCCAAATGTGGTCTCACCAGCGCTCTATATAAGGGGATCATAATCTCCCTCTATATAGAGTGCTGGTGAGACCACATTTAGAATACACAGCTTCATTTCCGCCGGTGTAACTGTGTTGCACCCCATCCTGCCTGCTGTCCCCTCCTGCTGCCATACCCACCAAGCCATATCCACAGAACCAGTAGTAAAAAAAAAAATCAGTTTCACCATTGCATGTTCCTAACCTGACAACCGTCGTGATTCACTTAACAAACACGACAAAAAAGGCTTGTACAATGGGGCAAAATTCACTTAACAAATGTCTTACATAGCAACAGAAATTTGGAGCTCAGTTGTGGTCCTTCAGTCAACGACTGCCTCTAATTGCAAACTCTGTCCTGCCTTTAGGTGTATATTCTGACCCGTCAGCACATTCGTATTTATCTCTTTAATTAAAAGATATCCGTCATTTCCTGGCATTAGACCAAGGAAAAGGCATAGAAGATAGCCATGGTTTTGGGTTGCTAGCTTATCTGGAGATGCTTACTGCTGATGTCATGACATTCAGAACAAGCCCTTCTTAAGACAATTCATCTAATGAAAGCTGAGTCAATCCCCACCTTCAACAGAAGCTCCAAAGACAAGTTGTCCCGTTTTTTGTGTGTGCTTCCTTATACACACCCACACAGCCACACACACACCCCCAACATACACACACAGGCTGACTCTGCGCTAAATACATTTTTCAAGCCTGACTTTGTGCAAACACAATGTTGTGCTGGAAGCATTAAAAGGCAATTTAGTACTCAAAGGATTAAAAGCTCATGTTAAATTGAAGACTGCACTTGGCATAAACATTAAAAATTGACAGAACACCCTGCACATTAACTGCGCCCGTGCTTCGTAATTAGCATTTAAAAGTAAAACATCGTTTCCTTACTGTTTCCTACTTGCTCATTTATAATGCATTTATTAAAATGTGAATGCGGAGAGGAGGCATTCGGTAAGTGGGGTGGGAGAGAGAGAGAGAGAGAGAGATTCCTGTTGGGGAGCCGGGAGTCTGCTTTGTGTGCGACACAAAGAAATGGAGATGAAGCTCTTGAAAAGGAGGAACATTGAAGAAGAAAGAAATCACAAAATGAATCAGCGCCCACCAAGGATGCTTTAATTTTTTTAAAAAAAATAATCCCATAAAGGCAATGTTAAATTGTGGTTTTAAGAATGCAGGAGGACCACGTTCTTGTAAAGAGAGTAAACTACAAGTGGTTCTCAACTTACGACTGGAGTTGAGCCCAGAATTCCTGTGGCTAAGTGAGACATCTGCTAAATGAGTCTTGTCCCATTTTTCAACCTTTCTTGATGCCGTCGCTGAGTAAATCCCTACCTGGACAGGGAGTCTCTACTCACAGTCACTCATGCTCTTATCACCTCAAGGTTCGACTATTGCAATGCTCTCTACATGGGGCTACCTTTGAAGTGTGTTCAAAAACTACAAATCGTGCAAAATGCAGCCACGTGAGCGGTCATGCGCCTCCCCTGCCATGCCCATGTCTCTCCAACACTCTGCGGCCTGCCTTGGTTGCCGATTGGTTTCCGGATGCAATTCAAAGTGTTGGTAATGACTAATGATGGGCGAATCCAATGGTGTTCGGGTTCGGCAAGTTCGGACGAACTTCATGTAAAGTTCGGCCGAACCCGAACTGAACCCGAACTCGAACTCTGAATGCTACGTGACGTCAACGCTCCGCCCCCGGAATCCCATCATTTTTTATTTTTACGGATTTTTAATTTTTATTTATTTTTTATTTTTACGAAAAAGGACACTGCAGCGGTGCTGCAAGCAAAGGGAGGTCTTTTCATGTAAAAATAAACATTTTTATTTTTATGTGAAAGGACCACCCTTTGCTTGCAGCGCCGCTGCGGCGTCCTTTCACGTAAAAATAACAATGTTTATTTTTACATGAAAAGACCTGCCTTTGAAGGAGCTGGGGAATCCCTCCCATGAAGAGATTCTGGGGGCGGAGCTTTGATGTCACGTATACCGGCAGGTTGCTAAGGATGCCAAGGTGATCACTTCCTGGATTCCATGGAATCCAGGAAGTGATCACCTTGGCATCCTTAGCAACCTGCCGGTATACATGACATCAAAGCTCCACCCCCGGAATCTCTTCATGGGAGGGATTCCCCAGCTCCTTTTGTGCCTTCCTCCCATCCTCCCGACCAGCTGACAGCTCCCCGGTGTTCGCCTTCCTCCGCCGCCACTGGCGCCCGGCTCCTCCTCCTCTTCTCAGCAGATGACACCCAGGTGGTGGCTTTCACGGTGTTCGGCACGAACGCTGAACTGAAGCACGAATTTTTTTAAAAATTCAGATTCGGGTCCAGTATGCCGAACACCACAAAATCCGGTACGGACCCAAATTGTGCGGGTTCGGTTCGCCCAACACTAGTAATGACCTACAAAGCCCTACATGGCATTGGGCCAGATAATTTGCGGGACCGCCTTCTGCCATATGAATCCTAGCGACTGGTTAGGTCCCACAGAGTTAGCCTTCTCCAGGTCCCGTCAACTAGACAATGTCATTTGGCAGGGACTAGGGGAAGAGCTTTCTCTGTGGGGGGCCCGGCCCTCTGGAATAAGTTCCCTCCAGAGATTCACGCTGCCCCACTCTCCTCGCCTTTCGCAAGAGTCTTAAGACTCATTTATGTCATCAGGCTTTGGCCAATTAGATCTAGACCCCCTGGCCAATAAATGTGATATATGGCTGTGATTGAATTTGTTTGATTGATTTTAATATATTGTTTTCTTTAGCTTACGTAGTTTTTTAATTAATTGGGTTTGTTTTTGTATTCCGGCAAAAAAAAAATTTTTTTTTCCTCTCCAATCACAGTACAATAAAAATTATAACAACAACATCAAATTGTTTTACAATAAATCAATTTCAGGAAGTTATAGAATACAATGCTACCACCTTCACTTTTGACATCTGAATAAAAATAGCTGCCCAATTTTTTAATGCTATAGAAATATACTATTAGCTAAGACCCCATTTAAGCTGTTCCAAATTCTAGTATCTCACATTGAATACGCTTCCATATCAATTTTCATATATAATCAATACCCTTTACAAATAGTTAGCGCCTATTAATAAATGTATTTTTGTATTCACTGTTTTATATTGTATCCTGTGAGCCACCCCGAGTTTTCATAGAGGGGCGGCACACAAATCTAATAAATAATAATAATAAATAATAAATCACTGCTGTGGTTACATTAGCAAAATGGTGATTCAAGTGGATATGGTGCCTTGGAAAACAGGTTGACCGCTTCCTCTCTGGGGTAGCCCCCCTCAGAGTCTTCGATTTAGAATAGTGAATTTAGTGACTACTGAACTGCACTGAAAATAGTGACTTGCAACCAATATTCACATTTGTGAGCATTATAAACCCCCCCCCCCCAATGTTTATGTGATCAAAATTCAGCCACTTGGCAATTGAGGTGTATTTACGACAATTTGCAGCATCCTGGGGTCACATGATCATCATTTGCAACCTTCTCAGTCAGCTTCTGGCAAGTAAAGCCAGTGGAAAAACATCTGGATTTGTTTAATGACCATGTAATTTTTACCTAACTTGTGGTGGTTTGCTTTCTCATTACTTTATTTTCTTTTTCTGCAGCCTTTGCAAAAACTGGGGAAGAATACAAAACAAAAAACAATAACAACCACGAAACCTTTTGTAATCCTTCTGCTTTTATCTAGAACAGATTGCAACAGATTTTAAGCTCAGTCCTGTAAAACGGCAGGTTCAAAGGAATTAAATCGAATTAACATAAAACACTGTCATTCTCATTTAGGCAAATGGCAAGGCGGGTTGTTACACAAGCAATTTTAAGGGAGGGTTTTTTTGCGCACGGGGGCGTAGGGCGGTGAGAAATAGAA
The DNA here is from genome assembly GCF_031021105.1 of Erythrolamprus reginae. Lineage (NCBI taxonomy): Eukaryota > Metazoa > Chordata > Lepidosauria > Squamata > Dipsadidae > Erythrolamprus > Erythrolamprus reginae. The sequence continues at coordinate 408,382,790 of NC_091950.1, forward strand.
ACAAGAGATTAAAAGACATGAGCAATTGTGGTTTCTCCATTCCCAGTTAGGGATCTTGTTCGCAGCTCAGAGTGGCTGGCACCGGTTTCATTTTTTAGCCGTTCAGTAGAATAATCATAGTGGTGCTGATGGGTGAATCCAGTTTTGGGATGGTTAGCCAGGGTGGATTGCAGCCTAATTTCTAGCCTGGACCAAAAAAGTATTACTGATAATTTAAGAAACAGCCTCAGTGCCTCAGTGCCTGTGGCTGATTTTCACAGATTTTAATAAGACCGAAATTAAATTGCTTGGTTGTTGTTTGGCATGGTGGATCCTTACCATGGTGGCTTGTCAAACAGATTATAACTATGGGTAGTTTGAAATTTTCAATCTTTTGAAACTTCTTCCCTCATTTATCTATGTCTGTTTATCTCTCTCTCTGTCTCTTTCTCTCTCTCATCTACCTACATAATAGAACAGAATAGAATAGAATAATAACTTTATTGTCACTTTGAATGACAATATTTATCTATGACAATCATTTAATCATCATCACTTAATAACAATCATTAATAATAATAATAATAATAATAATAATAATAATAATAATAATAATAATAGTAATTTATTGGATTTGTATGCCGCCCCTCTCCGCAGACTCGGGGTGGCTAACAACAATAATAAACACAACATGTACAATCCAATTAAAAAACAACAACTAAAAACCCCTATTATAAAACCAAACATACACACAAACATACCATGCATAACTTATAATGGCCTAGGGGAAAGAGCTATCTCAACTCCCCCATGCCTGGCGGTATAAATGAGTCTTGAATAGTTTACGAAAGACAGGGAGGGTGGGGGCAGTTCTAATCTCCGGGGGGAGTTGGTTCCAGAGGGCCGGGGCCACCACAGAGAAGGCTCTTCCCCTGGGGACCGCCAAACGACATTGTTTAAGTGTTGTACCTAATGATTCTTGACAAATGTATATTTTCTTTTATGTACATTGAGAGCATATGCACCAAAGACAAATTCCTTGTGTGTCCAATCACACTTGGCCAATAAAGAATTATATTCTATTCTCTTCTGTTCCATCCTGTCCTGTCCTGTCTTGTCCTATTCCATTCCATTCCATTCCTGTTTGTCTGTCTGTCTGTCTGTCTGTCTGTCTGTCTGTCTGTCTGTCTGTCTATCGGTATCTGTCTATCGGTATCTATCTATCTATCTATCTATCTATCTATCTATCTATCTATCTATATCTCAATCATTAAATTTATTGGCCTCCCATGTTAGCACAAGGTAAATTTGAGCAGTTTACAATATTACAAAGATTATTTTTTTTCAAAACCTATACACAATACAAACTATATTGCTGAATTCCAGTTTCCTGGTTTTTGTACATGGGAATCACATTTTAAAAAAGGGTATCTATAAAAGGCTGAAGACCGCCTTCCTTTAAATAGTTTTCAAATCAGGAAATCCTGCCTAAATTTATTGTGAAGCAATAGTTTAACAGTCGCCCTAATTAGGAAATTATTCTTTTCCAAGCAAACTCTCAAGAGTGCTCTTCAGCAAGATTTATTGAGATGACAATGGCAAAATCCAATGAATTCCATACCATCTAGTGATTTCTTTCCTCTTCCGGTAGAATATCTGTAACTCAGAGTCAAACTGTGGCATTCTTGGTGCTCCCTGATCAGTTGTTTGCAGACATTTCATCACCCAACTAAATAAGATCATCAGTGTTAAGCAAACAACCAAATCATAGAAACATAGAAACATAGAAGACTGACAGCAGAAAAAGACCTCATGGTCCATCTACTCTGCCCTTATACTATTTCCTGTATTTTATCTTACAATGGATATATGTTTATCCCAGGCATGTTTAAATTCAGTTACTGTGGATTTACCAACCTGTCTGCTGGAAGTTTGTTCCAAGGATCTACTACTCTTTCAGTAATCCAGAAAGCATCAAGAACTCAAAAGTTCAACCTTGAGTTATAGATAATCCTGTTGTACTGGAACAAATTCCTATTTAGGACCATCTATTCCTACAGGTCAAAGACTTTCTGATTTTCTTTCTAACAGTCTTCATCTCAAGTGATCATGGAGAAGCTTGAACTTGGCATCTTATAGAAGAGTTCCTATTATCAGTTTGAGAACCAGTTCTTTAATCTGCATAGATGCCCTGACTGCTAGTATCAGCTTTGCATCTGCATTGAGGCCACAATTTCATCATTTTTACATATGCATTTTTACATAGTTAACTGTATGCATTATTTTGCATGATGCATGAATTATGTTAAACTTTGAGCAGAGTAATCCTTGTTTATCAAGGTTGTGAACACACAAGAAACATTTAGATTGAGATTAGTTGTGAATATCTACTCAGCCACGCACAGATATACTAAGTTGAATTAAATTTACTTTGAGAAATAACATATTCATATAAACAGTCTAAAGTCATACATGTAATGTCAGAATAACAATCCAAATATTACTAAGTACACAGTCTTTCTTACCAGTTGTCTTTGCCATAATCAGCAAACAAAAATATCAAGCCTAAACACACTTTAGATGATATACATAACTACAATACAGAGAGATTGCAGAGCTAACCTAACAGTAAGTAGCCATTAACAGTGAATAGCTTAGACAAAGAAAAACAGAGAGGGTGACTATAAACTCTAGCTCCCTCTTGTGGCAGTCTGCAACACCTGAAGCCAATATATTGCCAACCAACAGTTACAGAGAGAGTCCTAACAAACTGTATTCAAACATCAATTTGGTTTAGCATCTTTCTTCTCATTGTCAGCAACTGGATGTCGCAAAGGTGGAGGTTTTTTTTTTTTTTTTTGAAAGGCAATTGCACTTTCTGTTTTTTCCTTGAAGATGTTTCACTTCTCATCCAAGAAGCTTCTTCAGTTCTGACTGGTCCGAACTGAACTTCTATCAGAACTGAAGAAGCTTCTTAGAGGAGAAGTGAAATTTCTTCAAGGAAAAAAACCAGAAAGTCCAGTTGCTTTTTTGGGGGGAAAAAAAAGCATATTTGGGACAACCATTACCTGGATGACTGAGAATCTCCATAGACAATCAGCAGCTGGATATTTCCAGGAAGGATGTAAGCAGAGCTCCTATTGTTCCACTGGTAAAGTTTCTTCCTGATCAGTACTTCCATTTCTTACATGGGTTGTGAACTGAATAGGTCTCCCAAGGTGATCCTATGACCTGTCATATGATTTATGCACGTCGTAAGTATGGGTCAGTTTTCCAAGCATCTGAAATTTGACCACATGACCATGGGCAGGCTGCAATGGTCATAGGTATAAAAAATGGTCATAAGTCGCATTTTTCAGTTGTAAACTTGAACGGTCACTAAATGAACTGTTGTAAGTCGAGAACTGACCCGTACAATATGTCATCACATCAAGGATGATTTTTTCGTGGCTTCCCCTCCCACCACGTCAGGAATATATTTGCACATCAATCAAGCCTCTTTCAAATCAAATGTGAACCAGCCTTATACCCTGATCAAAAAAATAAAGGGAACCCTTCAAGCACAGAATATAACATAGAAACATAGAAGACTGACGGCAGAAAAAGGCCTCATGATCCATCTAGTCTGCCCTTATACTATTTTCTGTATTTTATCTTAGGATGGATATATGTTTATCCCAGGTATGTTTAAATTCAGTTACTGTGGATTTATCTACCACGTCTGCTGGAAGTTTGTTCTAAGGATCTACTCCTCTTTCAGTAAAATAATATTTTCTCATGTTGCTTTTGATCTTTTCCCCAACTAACTTCAGATTGTGTCTCCATGTTCTTGTGTTCACTTTCCTATTAAAAACACTTCCCTCCTGGACCTTATTTAACCCTTTAACATATTTAAATGTTTCGATCATGTCCCCCAACTCCATGTATTCAATAAGAATATTTCATTCATTCAGATCTAGGATGTGTTATTTGAGTGTTCCCTTTATTTTTTTTGAGCAGTATAGTTTTGGTGAACAAACTGCTCACAAAAGCAAAAGATACATGGCAAAATACTAAATGATTAACCCCCCCCCCCCCCACACACACACAAACACAATAAAAATTAGGAAACCGCAGACCTCCAGAATATTAACAGGAAGCAAAATTGGGGATATTTTTTTTTTCATTTATCTTCATCCTCATCCTCCTCATCTAAAAGACAGAGATAAAGCTATTTAACTAAGTACAAGGAGGAATGTAGAGTGTCAAAGTGAATTTCTATTACAGCTGTTAGATAACCAGCAAACTGCCAGAGAAGGTTTAAAAGGCAAAGGCATATGAGCATTTGATAAATATTTTCCACAACAAAACACAATTGGTTTCAATGGGATATCATTGTGTTTCTCATTAGTTATCCTTCACTTGTTAGACAAGTTTTGAATTTAACCAAAAACCTACTGTGGATTTATTTTTGAGAGAAAGAAAAAGAGATGGAGGGAGGGAGGGAGAGAAGTGAGAAAGCGAGAGAGGGAGAGGGAGAGAGAGGAGGGAGGGAGAGAGGGAGAGGGGAGAGAGAGAGAGAGGAGGGAGGGAGGGAGAGAAGGGAGAGAGAGAGAGAAGGAGGGAGGGAGAGGAGAGAGAGAGAGTGGAGGGAGAGAGATGGAGGGGGAAAGAAAGGGAGGAAGGAAGAGAGAGAGATGGAGGGATGGAGGGATGGAGAGAGAGAGAAATGAATTTCACAATGAATCCAACTATCCACTGAATTGTGCTTCTTTATATATAAAGTATGTGTGTGTGTTCTCACATCACAGCCTCTCATGTCTCACTCTCCCCATCTTCTTAGAATAGTTTCAAAGTAGATAACTAGGCATTATGTTCACTATTGAAGGAAAGAATTGAGAGCCAGTTTGATCTAGTAATTAAATCTTCAGAGTGGGGCGGCCTAGAAAATAGATGATAGATAGATAGATAGATAGATAGATAGATAGATAGATAGATAGATAGATAGATAGATAAAGCGCCAGGCTAGAGCAGCAACAGCACATGTACCGCTTTTCAGTGCCTTACAGCCCTCTCCAAGCGGTTTAAAGAGACAGCCTATTGCCCCCCAACAATATGGGTCCTTATTTTACCTACCTTGGAAGGATGGAAGTCTGAGTCAACCTTGAGCCTGGTTAGATTCAAATTGCAGACAGCCGGCAGTCAGCAGAAGTAGCCTGCAGTACCGCATTCTCACCACTGTGCCACCGCTGCCACACCACAGCATAGAAAGCTCTAGTGAGCTCTAGTTCCTCCTCAGGCATGAAAGCTAGCTGGGTGACTTTGGGCCAGTTATTCTCTCTCAGCCCAAGTTACCTCACAGAAGTGATATTTAGCCGGTTCGGAGTGGCAAACTGATAGTAGTAACCTGTGGGTAGGCCTATCCGCCCATTCTCTCAGTGCTAGGCCCTCTTATTTAGGCACATTTTAAAGCCACAAGTATGCGCAGAAGGCAGACCCTCGCATTCACGAACCAGTAGGGAAAGGTGGTAAATACCACCTCTACCTCATAGGGTCGTGACTGTGGGATAATAGGAGGAGGACAAATATGTTCAGTGCCTTGAGTTATTTGTAAAAATAATAAAAAGTTGGAAATAAATAAAAATTAGTGAATTAAGAAGGCAATAAGGTGGCTTTGACAAGATGCCGTACAATTAAGTCACGCCTGACAAAAGCTACAACCGTCATTAGCAGAAGCAGGAAATGCTTCGTCCTCCCCCTTTCCCTCCTTTTCTTTCTCCTCCTCCTCCTCCTCCTCCTCCTTTTCTCCCTCTCCCTCTCCCCTACCCCACCTTTTCTCTTTTATCCCCCCCCCTTCAGAAGGAGGCTTTTTATGTTCATTAAATGCAACCTTATCTCTGAAATGATAAGTGCCGCTAATCTCATTCCCTGACAAGCAATTCTGACAGCACCTTCCTTTTGATTCCAAAGACATGGAGTAGATGTATATTAATCTGTCAGTCATTGCCCCAAGAAAGGATGGCTGGGGAGGGGGTTGCGCGGGAGGGGGGGGTGCGCGGGAGGGGGGTGCACGGGAGGGGGGGATGTAGTAGGTGAGGAGGAGCGTGCGCTGGTTACGGAGAGAAAGGAACCGAACGTTTTGTCAAAAAACAGAAAGGATGAGGGAAGGACGAGGAGAGCTGGCTGGTGGATGTAGATTGGTGTGGTATTCCACCCAGAAGACGCTAAATATCAAATCCTGAAGTAAAAATGACTCTTATTCTAGAAGATGATCACAAGGGAGTTATTAGGCTACAGGCTCCATTTCCATTAGAGCTGACAGCTGCACTGACATTTCTCTCTCTCTCTCTCTTTCCACTGAGATGAAAACAAAAGTCGATCTTGCAGGATTATTATTATTTTTTTTACAAATAGTCTTTGTCATTAATGGTGTTTACCTCAAGGGTTTTTGTCCAGCAATCTATTTTTCTTACTCTCTGCAGAAATACTTTTGCATTATGTTAATTTTGATTTTGGTTTAGGAATGTGTGTGTTTCTGTGTTTGGTGATATTAAGCCTGGGGGGGGGGGCGTGGGTGGGATATTTTGCTACATACAGCAAGGGTATTTTGAGGGTGGGGGAAGGATGGAATACAGTATGTTTAACTTGGGAAATTTATTTGATGCATCAAGGACTGGCTTTTTTTTAAAGGTGGTGGTGGTGGAATATACAGTATGTTTGAAATGGATATTTTAACTGCATAAATGGAAAGGTGTGGAATAGAATAGAATAGAATAGAATAGAGGGGCGGCATACAAATTTAATAGATAGATAGATAGATAGATAGATAGATAGATAGATAGATAGATAGATAGATAGATAGATAGGATAGCATAGGATAGTATAGGATAGCATAGCATAGCATAGCATAGGATTGGACAGGATAGGATAGGATAGGATACTTTATTGGCCAAGTGTGATTGGACAAACAAGGGCTTTGTCTTGGTGCATATGCTCTCAGTGTACATAAAAGAAAATATACATTTGTCAAGAATCATGAGGTACAACACTTAATGATTGTCATATGGTTCAATAAGCAATGAAGAAACAATCAATATTAATAAAAATCTTAGGATATAAGCAACAAGTTACAGTCATACAGTCCTAAGTGGGAGGAAATGGGTGATAGGAATGATGAGAAAAAACTGATAAAAATAGAACTGCAGACTTGGTAAAAAGTTTGACAGTGTTGAGGGAATTATTTGTTTAGTAGAGTGAGGGCGTTTGGGGAAAAACTGTTCTTGTGTCTATATATTGTGTCTATACAATATATTATTGAAACAAATTCTTAATGACAACTGAACTCTGTGAATCTGTGTACAGGTGGTTTTCAGCTTACAACTATTTGTTTAGTGATTGTGAGATTTTTCAGTGACACTGAAAAAAAAGTGACTAAAAACTGGCCCTTGTACAGGTGATTGTCACAACATCCCCTTTATCGTGTCATCAAAATTTGGGTGCTGGGCACAACCAGCATGTATTTAGTTGCACTGTCTCAGGATCACTTGATCACCATTTAGGATCTTCCCAGCTGGTTTTTGACAATAACAATAGCAATTATTATTATTATTATTATTATTATTATTATTATTATTATTAATTAGATTTGTATGCCGCCCCTCTCCGCAGACTCGGGGCGTCTCACAGCAGTGACAAAAACAATATACATTGACAAATCTAATAATTCAAAATCTAAAATAACACTTGTACATTTAAAAATCTAAAAGCAAGGAACCCCAATATAAAAAGCATACATACAGTCATATCATGGACAAAAACTACATAGGCAGGGGGAGATGTCTCAGTTCCCCCACGCTTGATGACAGAGGTGGGTTTTAAGGAGTTTACGAAAGGCAAGGAGGGTAGGTGCAGTTCTAATCTCTGGAGGGAGCTGATTCCAGAGGGTCGGGGCCGCCACAGAGAAGGCTCTTCCCCTGGGTCCCACCAGATGACATTGTTTAGTCGACGGGACCCAGAGAAGACCAACTCTGTGGGACCTGACCGGTCGCTGGGATTCGTGCGGCAGAAGGCGGTCTTGCAGATATCTGGGTCCGTTGCCATGAAGGGCATTATAGATCATAACCAACACTTTGAATTGTGACCGGAAACTGATCGGCAACCAATGCAGACTGCGGAGTGTTGGAGTAACATGGGCATATTTAAACTTATATACTGCTTTACAGCCCTCTTTAAGCTGTTTACAGAATCAGCTTATTGCCCCCAACAATCTGTGTTCTCATTTTACTGAGTCAACTTGATGAGATTCGAACTGCCAACTTGCAAGCAGCCGGCAGGCAGCAGAAGTAGGCTGCAGTTCTGCACTCCAACCACTGCGCACCACAGCTCAAGGAAAATCAATGAGAAATGCCATATTTGCTTAATGACTGCAGGAGTTCATTAACAGCTACAGTGATTCCCTTTAACAGTGGTGCTAAAATAGATGGTAAAAATCAGGTGTGAGTTACTTAGCGACTGGCTTGCTTAGCAATGGAAATTCTGATCCCAATTGTGGCCATAATTCTGCACACTATACAGCAGTGATGGCGAACCTATGGCATGGGTGTCACAGGTGGCACGCGGAGCCATATCTGTTGGCACGCGAGCCGTTGCCCTAGCTCAGCTCCAACATGCATGTGTGTGCCAGCCAGCTGATTTTTGGTTTGCGCAGAGACTCTGGTAGGGCGTTTTTGGCTTCCAGAGAGCCTCCAGGGGGATGGGGGATGTTTTTATCCTTCCTCAGCTCCAGAGAAGCCTTTGGTGTCTGGGGAAGGTGAAAATGAGCCTACTGGGCCATCAGAAGTTGAGAAACAGGCCATTTCTGGCCTCCAGAGGGCCTCAGGGGAATGAGAGAAGCTGTTTTCGCCCTCCCCAGGCATTGAATTATGGATGTGGGTACTAGTGCATGTATGATAACACATGTGCATGCTCTTTCAGCACCCACCCACTGGTTACCCAGAGTGGTGCACGCATCATGGTGTTCGCTACTGGTGCGCAGAATGGCCCATACCGGTAAGGAACCCAATACTGTGCCCATCCAACCAAATCCAAGAAAAACAGCATGTTATACTGTAGATCCCGTCAACTGGGGACTTTGATTTGATTGGATTGGATTGGATTTGTATGCCGCCCCTCTCCGTAGACTCGGGACGGCTAACAACAGTAGTAAAACAGCATATAACAATCCAATATTAAAACAGTTAAAAACCCTTATTGTAAAACCAAACATACATACAGACATACCATGCATAAAATTGTAAAGGCCTATTGGGAAAGAGTATCTCAGTTCCCCCATGCCTGGCGGAAGAGGTGGGTTTTAAGAAGCTTACGAAAGGCAAGGAGGGTGGGAGCAATTCTATTCTCTGGGGGGAGTTGGTTCCAGAGGGCCGGGGCCGCCACAGAGAAGGCTCTTCCCCTGGGTCCCGCCAAGCGGCATTGTTTAGTTGACGGGACCCGGAGAAGGCCCACTCTGTGGGACCTAACGGGTCGCTGGGATTCGTGCAGCAGAAGGTGGTCCCTGAGATAGTCTTGTTTGGTGCCATGAAGGGCTTTATAGGTCATAATGAATTGTGACCGGAAACTGATCGGCAACCAATGCAGACTGCGGAGTGTTGGTGTAACATGGGCATATTTGGGAAAGCCCAGGATTGCTCTCGCAGCTGCATTCTGCACAACCTGAAGTTTCTGAACACTCTTCAAAGATAGCCCCATGTAGAGAGCGTTACAGTAGTCGAGCCTCGAGGTGATGATGGCATGAGTGACTGTGAGCATTGACTCCCGGTCCAAATAGGGCCGCAACTGGTGCACCAGGCGAACCTGGGCAAACGCCCCCCTCGCCACAGGTGAAAGATGTTTCATTACGAGGGTCCTTTTTGCCACAGTACCCATTATGGGGCATCCTTCTCTCTTCATGAGTGAGGCTGACATCTTTATTGGCTTTCCGGAAATGGTTCAAAATCTGGTGATGCCATTTGGCCCGGTGAGATTTTGAAGTGTCTCCGTTGTCATTAACATCGACTCTTAGCCCAATGTTTCTGCTCTTTTGAGCTTCGTATTTTTATAGTTTTTATTACAGGGTTTTTTTTCCCTTTTAAGATTAGAAATTAAGAAGATTCTTATCACAAAAGGTCAAGTATTATTCAATCTCTTGCTTGGTTAATCTTAGCCCACGCGCTTCCACAATGCCGTAATTAATAGTAGTTAACATGGATTTGTCAAAGAACATACCTTATTAGGCTAATTAGGCATTTCAAAAGGCTTTTTGGCTGGGGAATTCTGGGAGTTTAGCAATAGCATTAGCATTTAGACTTATATTGTGCTTCATAGTGCTTTTACAGCTCTCTTTGAGCAGTTTACAGAATTAGTATATTGCCCCCAACAATCTGGGTCCTCATTTTACCCACCTGGGAAGGATGGAAGGCTGAGTCAACCTTGAGCGGGTGGTGAGACTTGAACTGCTGAACTACAGCTACCAGTTAGCTGAGGGAGCCTGCAGTTCTGCACCACCCTGGCTGGTTTGAAGCCCACACCTCTTGAAGTTGCTGAACTTGAGTGCCTAACTCCTTCCAGTTCTGTCAATCTGTGGTTCTGTTGCCAGCCTTCACAAGTTAGGACAGTGCAACTGCAAGTCAAAACAAGTTTTGGGCTGCAAAAAATCTAGAAACCCAGAAAAAAAACCTGACACCCTGTTGCCACCTAGCGGCCGTTTGCATTTTTGCAGCAATACTTGATCCACTAATCTCAACTAGCCGATCAGGTGGCAACCGGGAGGCTTTGAGGTTCCAAAAAGGATTAAGATAAGTATGAATAGAATAGAATAGAATAGAAATAGGAATAGAATGGAATGGAATAGGAATAGAATTGGAAATGGAATAGGAATAGGAAAAAGGAATAGAATAGGAAAAGGAATAGGAATATTATTTATTTATTACATTTGTATGCCGCCCCTCTCCGTGGACTCGGAGCGGCTATTAATAATAATAGTAATAGAATAGGAAAAGGAATAGAAGGAATAGGAATAAAATTGGAAATGGAAATGAAAATGGAATTGGGATAGGAATAGAAGTGGAAATGGGATTGGAATAGAATAGAATAGAATGGAATGGAATAGAATTCTTTATTGGTCAAGTGTGATTGGACGCAAAAGGAATTTGACTTTGGTGCATATGCAAGTTCCATGTTCAGAGGAAGTCTACCTTAGGTTCGGGGGCAAAGAGTGTCGAAAGGCATCTGGCCGATGCCCTTAAGAAATCTAACGATGGAGCCCAGGAGTCGGAGAGGATCTTTTATTTATTCTTTTTAACGATCCGCCGGCGGGAGCTTCTCCAAAAGAGGGTCTCCTCTTGCGATCTGCTTCCCCCTATCCACCCCCTCCCCAAATTAACAAGGAGAGCACTTCGGATCCACACACACACGCACACCCCACGAGCTCTTGAAGATGAACGGGGGAGGTACCGGGCGGTGGAGCCAAGCGGCGACGGGGGCGGGGCGGGAGGCGGGCCAGGGCAGGGCAGGGCAGGGGAAGAAACGCCAGTGGCTCACACGGTGGGAAGGCTTGCCGAGGGAGGCTGTGGAGCCGTCGGAGCGCTCGGGCTAAAGAGAGCCGGCGCCGCTGGCGCGGGACGGGACGGGACGGGGGAGCTTCGGGTTGTCGCCGGAGCGCTTTGGGTTCAGGCCACGCTCGACGCTGGCCCCGGATTATGGGATCGCCTGGCCGCCGGCGCGTTTCGGTGCCAATGGAATTCACTTGAATCGGGGCCGGCGGAAGGACGAGCGAGCTGCCGGCCGCTTTGTGTGAGAACCTGCGGAGCTGGAGGGGCCGAGACTCCCCTCTCCTC